>NW_009925984.1:0-61006 GCF_000696875.1 Nestor notabilis | reverse complement strand
GGGTCTGGACCTGCCGCCATCCCTTGTCATAGATCCCTGCCTGACCTAGGCCGGCTGGCCACGGTGCTTGACGTGAGCCGCTTGCGGTAAAGACCAGAAGACACTTATCTCCCGTTTACTTGTTAAATTGTTCCAAACATCCTCCACTAATCTCGGATGTATGGGGAGGAACGGGGACACAGATAAGAGGAAGGAAGAAACAATAACATCTGCTACACACCAACTGATTTCGTCTCAGGCAAATAGGAACTCGTTTCCTACCCAAATATGTAGTTCATCTTTCCTTGCTGGGGGCCAAGGTAAGGGTTAGACCCTCTCAGAGAGACGAATAAAATGCAGAAAACAAACTGGCCCCCTACCAGCAATGACCTTTCCTGGTGCAGAAGATCTTGGTCTGGGGGAGGCAATAAATTTGATCGTTGTAGTGTAACTGTTCTGCTTTAGGAGATCCAGGGCTGCAGCTATCCTGAATAGGTCCATTTTATGAGGAAGTAGGCAGGGAAGTGATAGAATCAATGAGATGACTGTGAAATGTAAAGGAAATACAAATATTAGCAGCATCGATAAAGTTTTCAGCTTAGTGAGAGGCTGTTTCAAAAATTCCACCTCTGCTTTTTTTTTTTTTTTCCTTCAGTACGATCAGTGTTTAGAATTTTTTTTTTTATGAAGCAGTTTTGCCATGGGCTGAAAGCTGTGTCTCTGTGTACATACCATGCTTGCAAGTGTATTTTTGTTCCTGGGAAGAGTCTGAGGTTTTTTCAGTTTAAAGAAGTGGGCTCTTACGTCTCCTCCCACCCTATTTCCAAGTGGACATGACTGGGTTAGTGAGATGCTATCTTTAAAATTAAAACAAGTGAAACTTTTGTCACAAAATGTATGACAAAGGCCTTAACAGTTTGAGCACATGACACAGTTATTACTATAAGCAGTGTTACTTGTTAAATGAAATTTACAGTACTAGGATTTTAATGAATGATTTAGTAAATTTTTTATGTTGTGTAGCATACTGAGTTGTTTTGGTGTGGAAGAGCAATACATAGGATTTAACTGCTGGAGTGGTAATTTTTAGATGTGCTGTGTTTGAAATCTGTTACTCAGAGTTTGATTATTATGGTATTGATTTTTGCCATGAGGTGTTTTCAGCCACCTACTGATTCCATGAGACCGTAGTAGTAGCAGCCCAACTACTTCATGTGTGTCATGTTATAAAAGAGGCTGTCAGGTAAGATGCAAAATCATTTTTTAATACAGTGAGGAAAAAAAAGCTGTTTCGCATTGTGACTGTATATAGCCCCTATTAAAAAAAAAAAAAAAAAAGTTATGTTAGTTGCAATTTATTAAGAAGCTGCTTTATGTTTACTTGTGAACCAGTTATCAAAAAAGTAAGGGGTTCGGGTTTTTGTCAGAGAAAACACAGCTGACTGATAAGTAGTCATATAGCTATCTACGGTAGGTATTAACCTTATTTTAAAGAGAAAGCAAAAGTAAAAAATTAAAAAGTCTCAGCAGGACATTTACTAAGCTAGATCATAACTTGATTTCCACACTGAACACAGTGTCTGTTTTTTTTTTTTTTTTTTTTTTTTTTTTCCAGCTGTTGCGGTAGTTACATAAGTGATTAGTTTAAATATTTTAAATTGCTAGCCTCATTCTGTACTGACAATACACTGATTTGATTCACTGTGTTGAGCGAATCACATAGTTTTTCACAGGGCTCATAGTTTTCTGTAACTTTAAAGAATATTCTAGTGGTTTTTGTTTTCCCAGTCAGCTGAACTTTGTTTTGATTAACATGAAATATCTGATTTGGGCAAAGTAGAGAATCACCATAAACAGTGCCTCAGACATATGGTTCTAGTTATAGTGTCCACTTTATTACAAACATGTGAAATTATGTTGGTATTGCCTTGTTTTGAACAGATTGCTATTAGTTATGGCTTGGCAAACATGATTTAGCATACAAGTTAGATCTTCACTAGTTCATACCTGTGGACTGTATACTAATTACACTCTTTACATGCAAAAGGCCAGTGCTGTTATTAAGTATTTCAGAACTAATAATAGATGGAGCCCTGTTTGTGCTGCTCTGGGTCCTACTTCTTCCTGGCTTTTTGTGCAGTAAGGCTGGGGGAATGCTTTTCTGCTTGTAGAGCTTATCTACCTTTCTCTGTGTGCTTTTTGTTTGCTCTTTTCTTTGCTGCTCTAGTTTGAGGGTTGCCCATGTTTTCCCAGGACTCACCATGTTGACCATGGCTTGTATAGTAGGGTTTCACTCTTTAGAGCCTTCTTGGTGCCCTGCCATTTTAAAAATGGTGTATAATAATGTTTATGAAAGGCATTTTATGCAGTGGTGCATTGTGATTGTATGTGTGTTGGAACTCCTATGTGTAAGACTACGCTGGATAAAAATTATAATGTAAGGTCTATGGTTTGCTGTTTCTCATAGGTTTGGGGATTTTTTCTGCTTGGTGTTTTTGGTTGTTGGGGTTTCTTGTTTGTTTGAGGTTTTTTTTTGTTTGTTTGTTTTGCTTTGTGTTTTGTTTTTTGGTTTTTGTGGTTTTTTTTTTTCTTTAAACTTATGGGCCACTCAGTCCAGACTGTTCTCCATCTTTTAAGAGGATTCTGATAAGCCTTTCATTTTTCCAGAAGAAAATTCTTTTGGACCATAATTTTCTTAAGAAAATCAGTTTGATGAAAGGATGATCCACTCTGGAAAAATTGTCCCCAGCACGTCTTCTGTTGATTACAAATTGCAGTTAATAATTGGGATTCAGAGTACTCAGGTTTTGGCCTTGTGTTACATTACCTGCTCAGAATAGAACAGAAAAGGAAAAGGAGGACAGACTCCGCCACCAGTGCACTCCCATTACAGTCATCTGGAAGGAATTAGCAGTGGGATGAGGCAGATTGGTTTAATTAGACTACTGAAATCAACCTCGTAACTTCTTAAGGCCAGAAAGGACAATTGGAGTTACTGACTAGGTTAGTGCATTCAGTAGGAATTTTTGCACTGATTCTGGTCATGGTTGTATATGTAGTCATGGTACAAGTATTACATGATTTTAGCATAATTCATCTTGGTTTCTGACTGTTTTACAGGTATTCCAAACTGAATTACAGAAATGTACATACCTCCCAAAGCTCCAGGCTCTGTAAAAGATTTGTGTAATCCACACTTGATTTGCTGCTAAGTTCTTTTCTCATCTCTGTGGCCGAATCTCCCTATTCTCTTGCGTGACCAACATCTCTTTCTTTGTTCTGAGTTTCAGCTCTTGTCCTTGGGTGAAGGTCTAAGTAGTTTAGAACTTGGTAGTTGAAGAACCATGTCTCACAGTGCTTTATCTGTAGTCAGGCTCCTTTAAATGTCCTTCCTTCAAGGGATCCCAGTTTTCTGGATTCCTGTAGCTCTGAGCCTGCAGTGGCTATTAAGAACCTTTCATAACCTTTAGAGACTGGCAAGCGCTGATGGTCAAGTACTGTTCATGTCTCTATGTCTTCATTTCCTCCTTTTTGGGGGTAACAGTCTTCACTTTCTGGTACTGTACTTTTTAATTAACCGAAATGTACCTGTCTCCAACATCAGTACTTTCATTTATTATTCTTAAACATGCATTACGGGGTGGTGCTTAGATGTAGCAGCTCCTTTTGTACAGCCAATTCTCTCTACTTTGTAAATGTTGAGTCTTCTAGCTACAACATGGGACAGATGTGAACAAAGTAGCTGAGAAAACTGCCTTTTTCTCCCTGATAATGTTTCACAAAATTGGCTACTGTTATCTGCAGAATTACCATTTTCCTTTTTTGTCTTTACTGTCCATCATTTTCTCCTATCATGTAGGTAAAAAGAAAAATACAGAAGTTCCATATAATTTATGAGATATCAACTGTATTATTTTTTGTACTGTGCTTTCATCACTTTAAACCATGTTGTATTTGATTCCATGGGCCCACATGGCAAAATGTAATGCATTGCATGCAGGGCAAACATCTCAGGATGCTATTTGCAGTTTACAGCCCACAAAAATGTCGGGCATTTCTAAGGGTTATTTGCGGGATAGTCAGAGAAGGCTGGATGAATTTAGCTTCCAAATCCAGCTTGAGATTTGATGACCGTGCTGTTCCTAGCTTCCTTCATCAGTATGGAAGAAGCAGGGAGGGACACTGCGCACCTCTCTGATTACTGAAAGCCCAAGTAGTGGAGGAGGGAAAAAAACTCACCCGTTTTGGAGTGCTTGCAGCAAGGCAGTGGGGAACTGAGGCATTAATGGTATCTGCTGTATTTTTCCTTGGTGGCTCAAAGGCAGTTCTTCCACACTAATGGCAAAACTGTTACAGAAAGCCTTTTAGTTCTTTTTGTACTCTTGCAGTATGTGGTCTGGCTTGAAAAGGAAGGAGTGGGGCTCCAGCACACTGTCAAAACATTACCTTAAAAATACCCAAATAAACAAAATGTGTGGGTACCTTTCACCCTTGCTTTGCAATGTGCCATCACTGTGATGGGTAACCGTAGCAGGATACTTGTGTTAGATCAACACAGAGAAATAGCTGGTTTTTTTCTCTCTGATTTGTGAATCTGTAGCAAAAGCTGTAATAGGAGCAAGAAGATAATTAATAACATTTTTTTCAGTTCTGAGATACAAAAGCGCAGCTTGAAAAACAGCGGAGAGAGATCTTACTTGTCTCACTGTCTGAGAAATTTTCTACTGTATTATTCTTGTATATTGTTTGTTTTTTTTTTTTTCTATGCGGGCACCAAAAAGGAACTGATCAGCGATAGTGGCCTGCCAGCTTTTTGGGTAACATGTTACCTTTTGGTAGGTTTTTAAAGTAAAGAGAAGTACAGGTGCAGAGTCTATACACTTTGCAAAATGAAGCGTGCACTTAGCTTTCCTGTTTGTACTTGCCCTTTAGTTGACTATTGTTTTGGTGACTAGAGTGCACTGGCCTGGTTAGATTAATGACTCTTGTGTACCTTTGGCTTTGCTTTCTAAAGTATTACTAATTTTACAGTTTTAAGACTTCAGACTTACTAAGATGGTGTGTGCTTAGAATATTTTCACTTTTCATTTCTTGAAAACAGGAACAATGTTTTTAATGAAGAACAAACTTAACAAAAGACAACTTAAGAACCTTTCAACTTGCTTACCTAGTGTTAAGATATCCATAGGAGCTGGGTACTATCGTGTCTTTCAAGATCTACATTCATATCAGTCTCTAAAGTTTTCATGGGCAGCATCTCTAGATTTGTTTTTGTGGGTGGGTTCTTTAGTTTTTTGCTTTTGTGGTTCAGAGTGGTCAAAAAATGTCAGCCCTCATTCTGACGGGCAGAGAATAAAATGGCTCTCTTAATATCTTATGGTTTCTATTTATATTTGACAAAAGAGATTGTTCTGCAATTTGGATCAGTATAAATATCTTAAGTGTTTAAGCTATGCTGTATTTCCACAGTATTATAGTATTCTGCTTCCTACCCTCTCCCCCACACCCCACAGAGTCATTTGAATCTTATGAATCTTAGAACCTATTGAAGTACCAATATCTCTGGTTCCTGCGTTCTTGATATGAATGTTTTAGTCTTTGTCATAAATGTTCCTCATTTTTCTTGCTTCCTTCCCTCCCTTCCCCTCCACCCCACCCTTTTTTGAGATTAATGCTGTACTTAGTTTCAGGATTTTTTTTTTTTTTTTGTCAGAGTCTATCCAGTGTAGATGCTGTGTAAAGAAACACACCCCTCATCATAATTACAGTAAATAAGGAAGCTGTGTCAACGACTGCCTTCCCAGAAAGGAATATATCACTTACTTGCCCAATCTCATGACCTTCATGCATACTTTACCAATTACCTAGCAATCTCATAAGTTTGCCCCTAATAACATAGAAGAGATGCTCAACATCAGGTAGAGTTTTCTCTTTCAAGTGAGGAAAAAAGTGACTTCGTTATAATGAAAAACTGCTGTTTTCCAACTGTTTATATCGATACAAACCCAAATACTGCAGAAAAGAACAGTGCCACAGGGAGGCTTGAGAATTGATGTTGGAATGATGGCTGACTAGTTGTATAAGATGTATAAGAGAGAAAATGGATTATTTTTTTTTTTTAAAGGCAAACAAACAAGAAAACAAGCAACAAACCCAAACAAAACCAAACCCCCCCCCCAAAAAAAATCCAACAGAAGCAAAAACCACCAAAACAATGAAACCAAGCCCAAAGAACAAAAAAATCCTACTTATAGTTGTATTTTGTTAGTTATGCAACTGAATTTTACTGTTAGCACATACCTCCAAGCACTGTAGGACTCGTATTCTTCTTATAGTCTTCAGTGTAGCAAGCTCAACAGTGGCATGAATAGGTTTGGGTAAGTAAATCTTATGACGAAATCTCTTCTCCCAAATTCTACCTGAACAGCGATATCCTTGGAATCAACATTGTTTGTTAATTAATTAGTCTGAGTGATAGATTCTGTTCCTAAATTCACTGGTTTTGTTCTTCACTATCTAGACTTGACTAAGCTCACTTTAGTCCAGTAAGTAGTCCAGGTGCTACTTACTGCTATGGTTTTGGTGATGTCTTACCATTTATTCAGGCAGCTGCTCCTGTAGCAGTTCAGAAAGCTGGTTTTACTGCATTTATTTTGCTTACTATGTAGAAGTTAGATATGCTTCATTGTTTGAAATGTAAAATGAAAAGCACAAAGATTCTGAATTCCCTTTCAGCTGGAGAGATGGGTAGTTAAAGAAATTCATGCTGTTTATCAGTGGTACTTCGAGTAACCTTGTGAATCTCAGACAAAACGGATGGCAAAACAGTAAAAATGAGCTAGAACAGCTACTCGCCTGTATTTGAAATGGCTGCTGTCAGTTACTTTGGTTAAAATGAGAGAGGTGCATTTCTGTACACCATCTGCATAAATTTCACAACAAATAATCTACAGCTGTTGATTTAAGACTGCAGAATGATTAGGCAGAGATACTTGTACATAGAAGTAAGGTATTTAAAGCAAAATAATATGGACTTGATTTGTGGAAAAAATATATAAAAGAGTAAAGAATAATTTAATTATTTGCTTCATGTAAAATGCGTGGTGAACAATACAGGGATTTTGTTTGGTTTTTTTCAGCTGCATAGAAGATTGATTTTCTGCTTGAAGTGTACACAGACTGCGCAAAAATACGTGTATTAACTACTTCATACAGATAGATTACTATGAAGAACAGCTGTTGCCTGAAAGTTAGTTAGTTAGTTTGTTTGTTTGTTTGTTTGTTTTTAAGAAGGGTTAGATCTATAATCTTTTTCCTTTGTTACCTTCTGAATATCAGTGAAGTCAGAATTCAGCTTTAGTAACCTCATATCTAGAGGTTAGATAGAGGATGTGTTTATCTCCTCTATGCAACCCATGTGTGATTCTCATGGATAGACTTACTGAGTGGGTTTTCCTTCCCCCTTGTTTGTTTGTTTGTTTGTTTTTAAGAAGGGTTAGATCTATAATCTTTTTCCTTTGTTACCTTCTGAATATCAGTGAAGTCAGAATTCAGCTTTAGTAACCTCATATCTAGAGGTTAGATAGAGGATGTGTTTATCTCCTCTATGCAACCCATGTGTGATTCTCATGGATAGACTTACTGAGTGGGTTTTCCTTCCCCCCCCCCCCCCCCCCCCCAAACCAAAAAACAAATGGGGGGGGGGGGGGGGAGAGTTAGTGTTTCCATAAATACAATGTTTCCATCTCAGTTTTTTGGGTTAGCCTGTTACTTCAGTGGGATTGATTTTTCTAAGTTGAAATTGACCAATGAAATTAGGTGTTACCTGTGTTTAAAGAATCACACATATATTGTTGTAAAATTCATGAATATGGTGCTTCCTGTCCCTTCTCTGAAAAGGACCTTCCCAGGAGAAAAGTCTTGAACACTCAAGCAACAGACAGATGAGACCTGTCCTGTCTCCGGTGCAAAGGACTGGAGTTCCCAAGCATCATCAGCCTGTGCTATTCTGAACTCTTCTGGTGATAGCATTTTGAGGGGGGTAGCATATGTGTATCACAGTTTAAAAGTTTTCCTGCTGCAGGTAGTGCTGTTTGTGGATTACTTGCAGTTCCTAGTTGTGTACCTTTATTAATGTTTGAGCATGTTACTGTTTTGCTCCTTCATGTCTTGCCAAATTGGCCTTTGTGTCAAACTGGGTTATCCTACAGCCACTAGTGTAGCTAGCCTTTTCGTTTTTTTTTTTTTTTTTTTTTTTCCTGAAATGACACCCTGTGTAAAAAGGTATTTCTGGGGACAGAGCCTGCCTCCTGACAGCTTGGAGTTTATCTGCAAGGGCCATTTAGCTGGACAATATTTATGAGTTTGGATTCTTGAACAAATTAAAATGATGCAGAGAAGAACCTGAATGTTAATTGGGAATATACTCAATATATTCTTATATATCAAAATGATCCTATTTCTCCCTTTTTCAAATCTTCTTCTAATGTTGGTAATACTGTTACCAACTTGCTTGTCAGTTTGGGAATATTCAGAGGAATACATGATCAGAATGCAGAACTGGCAGAAAAAAAAGAAGAAAATGAGTTGGAGGAATTAAAGATAATCTTCTAAACCATTACGATAAACTCACATTTGCCATTCAAATTCATAGCTGATGTTCTGGAAACTGTTAATTTGATTTGTATACCAATATAACCAATGTTGTTAATCTGGGAAAGGCTTATTCTCTAGCCTTTTACAGGCATTTGAGTGTAAGAACAGCTGTACTGCTCCAGCCTTGTGTCCTGTCTCTGACAGTAGCTGATAATTGATGCAGAGGAGAGAATACAACAACAGGGCAAAGAAACATGTAGTCAAACTGCTATGGAGTGTTCCCTGGCCTCCAGCATTTTGTGCCTCCGTTTGTGTTCATTTTGTTGTCTTGTTTCTTTTTCTTCCTTTTGAGCACTGAAACTTTTGAAAGTTTTAGAGAAAGTTTGTCTAGAGTTTGTAACTGAGTATTCTGGAGTTTGTGTTTCTGTTTAACATGAGGTGGTAATGAGAGAAATTTTGTTAGGAGAGTATAATCGCCACTTGGTTTTAGTCATCATGTATATAAAGACTGTATATACCAAGAATGATTACTAAAATTCTTGACATTAACATCATGTCTTCCTGAGAGTTGAGGACCTAGTGTAAACGTAAAAGAAGGACTAAATCAAACATTTGTTCTCTATGAATAGACAAGTTATTTAAAGAACAGGGTTTTTTAAACCTGCCTTGGTACCTAACTTTAATAATATATTCTTAATTGGTCTTTGGGGAAATTCATGCAGGTCAATAGTTTGTGTACTGCTACAAAGCAGTGAAAGAATAGTTTATCAAAAGATACATGTAATTAATTTTTAAATTGTCATTGTAGCTATTCTTTGGAATGGTCCTTCAGTTTTCTCTTTGTGTTCAAAATTTAAAACTATTTTAGGTTTAGCAATGCCAAATAATTCGTGGCCAGTCTTCACCTTTGTTCTGTGCTTCTACTGAAGTAGTAATACTGTAGCTTTAGATGGCAGAAAAGCTACCATCAACAAAAGTTAACATTTCAACTATAAACCCTGTTTTTCAGAAGCTTTAGCAATCAAGCAACTTCGTCTACAAATTTGGCATACAAGATCACATACTGGGAATAACTAGCATAATTCCAAGTGTGGGGATGTAGGGATGGCTCTTCTACACATGTAATCTCAGATGCTTGGTTAGAAATAATGCTGTGGGACTGTAATTTGGAATGTGGTCCATATTTGAATGGCTGTCATTGCTTCAGGATGACAGCAACACCAGAATGAGTATTTCATGTCATCTTTACACATACTTAAGAATATGAACAAAATTATCTTTTAATTTAAAATACTCTATGTACATCTGCAAAAGAGAAATCTATACAGTTACAGTAGGCATTCAAACTTTACTTTTGTGTTTACTTAGAGAAGGTCATGTATGCATGTCTAGATGTACAGAGCTAAGTAGGAAGGCTTAGACTCCTAAGTGTAATCCTGGTAGAAGACTGTCTTCTTATCTGAGTTTGTGGTGATTTTTGGTCCTACCTTGGATATGCTGTCTTTTGCACTGCTTACTATTTATTAGATTTGTTTTTTTTTTAATGTGAAGGTTAATTTCTACCTGGTTGATGTGGGAAGAACAGTTCTTTTGCTTTCTTTGCTGACTGCCATGAAAGAGACGAGGTGTGGGTTTTTTTCCTACATTACTGAGCCACTTTCATCTATTTGTAGCTTTTTCTAAGCAGCAAGAATGAATATAATCTGAGTTCTTATCTTTTGTTTTCTTTGTTTTCATGAACAAATTCTTTGTTACTGTGTTCAAAATAAAGTGCTTTTTGTATGGTTTACCCATGGAAGCTATAGGAATCAAATCGATCTCTAGGTACATTCTGCAGAAATCGCTGGGTTTGATCACCTGTACTTTCCAAGGGGATGCTGTCTATTGCAAAGATTTATTATACACTGTGGTTTTTTTTTTAAATCTAAAATTTACGAGAATTATTTTGCAACACGTAAACATCACACTATACCAGTGCAAAATATTTTTCACCTTACTGATTCAGGTGTGATAAAAGCATTTTAACAGTGATCATAGAGGATGTCTGTTTGGCTTAGTATTCAGTACATTTTTCAACATAACAGTAACATCTAAACTTGATATGACAAACAGTTGTTTATGTGTTGTTTTTTTTTTTTTTTACCTTGTGTGTCTAGACTGAAGGTATATCTCCATTTATACTACTGTGGTTTTGAAAATCAGGTTGAATGTAAATTGTTCACTAATTTTTTTCAATCTGGTGTGGTGGAGCTGGTGCGTCACTATAAATAATTCAGGAGTCATGTCTGTCATCAGTGTGCTTTATGTGGCTTTCTCCTCTCCTATTGTTCTCAGAACTTGGTTGTTTTTCTGTCAGTTTCCACATTTTGAATTAAGAATACTTCATGTTATGAGAGATTACATAATTACCCTGATTATTTTTTTTCAAGCAAGTTGATGATGGCAGAATATGCCTCCTCATTGGTGTTTCATTTCATTATTAAAGGTGTTGATAAAAAGTGTTGTAGCAGATTGATTACCTGTCACCTAGGCTCACATAGACACCTTTAACTGATTTCTATTATTTCATTGCTTTTATTAACTGAAAATTCATTACTGTTTCAGTGGGAATGGAGAAGAGTGCACTAATGTTTCTAGTTGGTGTGTGTTTCACTCAACTTTCTTCATTTTGGCAGCTTGTAGTTTAACAAGCCAGTAGGAGCAGCTTTGCAACATAGAGTTGCCTAGCACTTAGACTTTAAAAATCTGTAATGTAGAGGTGTATAGTAAGTTCACCATGATCATCCATTTATTTCTTCGGTAAGAGGAAGATACCTCTTGTGTTCTTAATCAACGATGAAAAGCTTAACTGTACAACTTCCTCCTTTAAAGGAAGTCTTTAGGCATATTTAGTCTCTTATTTCACTTTTGGCACTGTGATTCCAGTAGGTGTGATAGCAGCTGCTAGTGCAGTCTCTCACTTGAGAGTTTACTTACTGTATGTAGATACTGTCCTTGAATCTACCAAGTGATGCATATAAATTTTACATGCTTCAGTTTAACTTATTATGCCTGACTTCAGAGTTCCTAAATTATTTGTTTGCTACAGCCTACCATTCTTTTTGTTTTTTTTTTTTTTGTTTTGTTCACATATGCATAAAAGAATAGTTAACTGGCTTGCTGCTAGTGTACTGTATGTTGTCAAACAATCGTGCTAAATCTGTCAGGGGAGAGGAGTTGTCACTTGTGCTAATACAGCTATTGCTGGTCCTGTTTCATCCCTGCATTAGATGCAGTGCTGGCTGTTTTGCATAGCTGGCGCTCTGTGGTATTCTTTCTTTTGGGAGAATAGGATCTGTCAGAACGCATCATGATTCTCAGTGGGGAAGAACAATGTCACAGTCCTGTAGGGGTGAAAAAATGATTCAAGCCCTAAAAGGTTATGAGAGTTCAAAATCAAAACAACAGCACAACTTTCAAGACTTTTAATATGCATACATCTGTGAATTACTTTGAGTCAGAGAGAATCATAGAATCGTTGAGGATAGCGTTTTAAAAACACCAGTGTTGCTCTGTGTTAAAGATTATCTTTGTATGTACTGGATGTTAATCGGCGCAAACAGTTGTGAGTAAGAAACTGGTGTATCAGAAGTACGCAGAACAGTTACCTGCTACTTAGAAGTGCTTGCTGTCTGAGAAAGATGGCAGGTACACAGAAAATGAGACATTAACAATCAACAAGCTAAGCTGTTGTTGCAGAATACAAGTGTGCTGGCTTGAAATGTTTGTATATATCAAGTTTTTAGATGAGAGTTGAGGCAAAGTGGCTTTGTGTACATCAATGGGGACAATTTGTCAAGAAAAAAAAAAGAAGTCTGACTTTTCTAACAAGTCCCCTCTGGAAAGGGTCTGTCCTGCTTTCACCACTCTACCTGTGCATGGCTCGTTAGCACAGCCACTTCTACATGGATCTTTGTAAAACTTTGGTATTCAGTTTGACTCAGTAACACAGCAGAAAATTGACATAGCCAAAAGAATTAAAAGTATGCTGCTGAGTTAGAGTTATTTTAATGTGAAGTTGATGCGTGCTGGAGTAGTGTAAAGGGTAGGGTGTATCATATAGTGGGAGGGAGTAGAGGGAGGGAAAGTGCATCTTTTGGCAGAAGTAAGATCAGCTCAGTCATTTTGCACAGCTCCACCCTCAGAGAACTACCATGCCAAAGAATGTGAAGATACTTATCTTCTGCTATGGGCCAGCTCAAGATCATAGAATCATTCATGTTGGAAAAGACCTTTAAGATCGAGCTCACCCATAAACCTAACACTGCCAAGTCCACCACTAAACCGTGTCCCTGAATGCCACGTCTAACATGTCTTTAAAGTACCTCCAGGGATGGTGACTCAACCACTTCCCTGGGCAGCCTGTTCCAATGCTTGACAGCCCTTTTGGTGAAGAAATTTTTCCTTATGAGTCAGCATATCAGTAATAAATGAGGTAAGTAAGGAAAGAATAGACTTTTGAGGGGTCTTAAAATTATAACAAGTAGCTTCTTTGTCTTTTTTTGGATAGAAAAGTAAAAACTTCTGAAGAGCTAAAGAGTAAGGGTTAACCAGAGCTAAGAATTCTCTGCAGCAGTGGTCTGAAGTGGGGTCCAATAAAACAAAAAAAAAATCCCATCCAACCAACTAACCAAACAAAACCCAAACCCCAACAACCAAACAAAAACCAAAAGGCTTTGTCAATACCAACATGAGCTGTTGAGAATGAAATGTTCAGGCCATGATGTTTCTTATTTTGGGAGATCAGTTTCATTTTGTGCCATGTTTTTTCCATTTCTGCATTAATCGAAGTTCTTCAGTGCTGTTACATGAGATTTTGTGACAGGAAGATATGCAGTGCTGGATCTGAGTTTTGATTATGTGAAAGCCACATGGCTTAGTTGGTAGAATCCAGAATGTATTTATAGTTTTTTTCTCTCTTTTTTTTTTTTTTTTTTTTTTTTTTTAAGCCTATTTTAATGAAAGGGACAGACAAGCAAAAGACTATCTGAATTTGTGAAGTTATGTTATTTTGTTAAAACTTTTTTACATCTGCCACATGTGGAGTTCTGTTAGGCTTGCCTACCTTCCCTGTTGGCTTTTTTCTAATAAAGACGAGTCATGCTTCAGTAACTAAGTAAATTTTCTACTTCTTTCTAATATATTATGAATTGCCAGAAGAGGAAAAACAGGATAGCCAGTCTTTCCTTGAAGTTAATATGTCTCAATTTTTTTAACTTTTTTGCAAGATGTTTTTTGCATGAAGGTGGTTCTGAAGTTTAAAACAAGACTTCAACTGACAAGAGTTGACTGAAAAAGCTTCTGCAGTCTTCGTTCTTTCCGCGGTAGTATGGTATTAGAGGGTATTTATTTCATTACTATCTTGTTTTATTTGCAGCAGTAGTACTGTTGATATAATCAAAATCTGAGCCAGCTAACATGCTGTATTCATATTATCAATTTACTAGTGGAAACATCTGCTGTGTTCTTAATTTTCTCACAGTGTTGTTAGAGCTTACGCTGTAGTCCCCACCTTGCTTCAAATTACTTGCCTGCTGCTGAAGCTTCTGGGAAATACCTGGCTGCCCTTCATCGTGCTCTGAAGATTGCTTTCCTCAAACTTTTCTGTCCCTCTAGAAATGAGAGGTCTTTTCAGCACAGAGAGGACTATGTGAGGAGATACTGCTGTGACAGCAGTTTTTCACACACATGTAGGGTAAAATGATTTTTAGTGCGCATTTTAATCGGAGCATATAGTGAGCTGAGTTTCGGTAGAGGTTTACCTGAAGTATGTAGCCATCTGCACTTAAAAAATTAAAACTTCTAAGCATATTTCTAGTCATTTTAGAAAGTTATTGTTGCTGCTTGTTCTCCAGGGAATTGAAGTAGAACATTCTGGAGAGTGTTCCACTACTAATTACCTAAGGCAGACCAAAGCATAGAAATCAGCCCAACTGTATTATAAAAAAACCAAATTATGACTAATTTTCCTCTCCTCTTACGTTCCTTTGAAATTAGGGGCTGTGGTGTAGACTATTCGTACTGTTGTAACTGTCACAACCTGCATGTTTTTAGTGTTTCTCTTGTTCTTGTTTTTGTGGCTTATGCTATTTCAAACCTCTCAAACTGAGTTAAACCCTGGAAAAGCAAACTCTGCAGAGGAATCCTGAACTTGGGATGGATCTAGTGAGATTTTCACTGTCTCTAATTTCTTTGATAGTAGCAGAGATTTTCTGTTTTCAGTGGCTGGACTGTGGGGATTCAAAGAGGTGCACGCACATGTTCCAATTTAAGTTCAAAGTTATTGGATGTCAGTTTCACTATGCATGCTGTTATGCAGTGCAAGGTAGCTCAGCCTGCACTTGTGGCTGAGTATCCAACAACTGTCTTAGCTTATTGCTGTGACTTCAACTTGTGGAAAAGGACATTTTGGAGTGTTGTGTACAGTTCTGGTGACCTCAACATAAAAAGGGCATGGAGCTGTTGGAGCAAGTCCAGAGGAGGCCACGAGGGTGATAAGAGGACTGGAGCACCTTCCTTATGCTGACAGGCTGAGAAAGTTGGGGCTGTTCAGCCTGGAGAAGAGAAGCTGCGTGAAGACCTCAGAGCAGCCTTCCAGTATCTGAAGGGGGCCTACAAGGAGGCTGGGGAGGGACTCTTCATTAGGGACTGTAGTGGTAGGACAAAGGGTAATGGGTTTAAACTTAAACAGGGGAACTTTAGGTTAGATCTAAGGAAGAAGTTCTTCACAGTGAGGGTGGTGAGGTACTGGAATAGGTTGTCCAAGGAAGTTGTGAATGCTCCAACCCTGGAGGTGTTCAAGGCCAGGCTGGACAGAGCCTTGGGCGACATAGGTTAGTGTGTGGTGTCCCTGCCCATGGCAGGGGGGGTGGGACTAGATGATCTTAAGGTCCTTTCCCACCCTAACTATTCTATGATTCTATGATTTCACATCAAGCTGGTGATGATTGAGGTTGATGCCTCCCCAAAATCTCACTGATCCTTTGTCTGCAAAAAGTTATGATTATGTGTTATGGCAATAGCATGTCTGTACCTGTGCTAAAGTTTTGTTGTAAGCAGTGTAGTCAATACAACTGATTCCTCTTATGCTTGAGTAGGCATCTTGCAACTAATCAGGTTAATTGCTTTCAACTACATTGGCTGATAGGCAAAATCTCCATTGACTACAATGCATTTACAGGTGTACACACCTTAATTCAGGTGCTGTGTTCTTTAAATGCTGTCTTGTATTTCTGATGGTAGTCCATATAAAGGGTCTTGTCTTTGCAAATATGTTCTGGACGTATCCGGATGAGATGGCTAGTTATGTCTGCATTTTCAAATTTGTTGTTTTTTAAAGTTTTTAAACTGCAGAAGGTGATTAAAAACTCAGCTTGGTTTGTAGACAGGTGGTGAAGAAGGTGCTTTCTTTACATCTCTGATGCTTCTGATTTCTTTTGTTTTATGAAAAATATACAAATATCCTTTCAGGGTGAACAGGGAAGTAAAAAAGACTGTGGTTGCCACAAATTCAGCTGTATTACAAGGGGATTAAGGATAAATTCAGCTGTAGCTGTTCATGCTGCAGTAGGAAGCAAGTTTCTTTTACTGAAGTTAGTGTGGGGCACCACACACAAAACCTTTCTCTTTGTTGCTTTCCAGATGTCTGGTGTTTGGACTCTTCAGGCTTTTTCTAAAGACTCCATTTTATGTAATGAGGTTTTTTGTGGTTTTTTTCTTTCCTTTCCTTTTTTAGTAATGTAATACTTTCTAAGAGCTCACATCTGCAGCATAGCCTTGATATTTCATTTATTTCAAACTACAGCACTGTTCATAGTATTGTTGTAGTGTCTATCACACAGTGTCTATTTAATCCAAGATTGCACAAGAATCCTGCAGTCAAGTATCTCCCTTTGAAGACTGTCCTGCTGCAATACCACCATGTACAGAGCTTACAGTAGTTTGTGTTGCAGTAGTTCTGCCTGCAGCTCTCTGTGCCCAGCCCCACACTGTGCTGCTTGTCCCACTCTGCCGCAACTCCCAACCTTATTCCTAAAGGTGGAGCAATATTGTCTCTTCTCACCATGCTTGGTAGCCCTTTTCCATTTCCCAGCAGAATGCAAGGTCATCAGTTGGTGGTCTCAATCTTTCTTTGTGGATTTGGTTGAGTTTTTCTTGTTTTTGGGGTAGTGGACCCTGAGGAAAAAAGGGCATGATGTTCCTTGTCCCCATATACCTTGTAGTTCACTTCCCATGTCACTCAGAAGTCCTAGCCCTCTAGTTATAGTTGAGTGAGATTGTAGATGGAGATTAATATGGAGAGCAGAAAAGAGCCTTGTTTTCCCCAAATCCCACCAACCCTTTGTCTGGAGGGAAAAAAAAGTTAAGTGTTGAGGCAGTAACATGCTATCTTTTTATTTCTGTCTTTATGTTTACGTCTTGTCTTTGAATTACAAGGGGATTAAGGTTAAAGCTGTTCAGTTACAAGATGTTAGAAGTGGAGTTTCAGACACTAAATGGATTTCTTTGTCAATTGTAAATCAAACATATTGATTAAAACCTGCTTTAAAATAGAAGTCTCTCCTCTCCATGGGCTTTAGCATTTATTCTAGAGAACTCGGTATTCCTGGTTTGGTTCTAAACATAAATTGAGCCTTCTTGAGGTGAAAATGATCTGCCTCCTTTATTAACAGCTGGAGAATAGCTGTTATATTTAGAAAACTGCATGTTGAAAGCATGTGTAGATTTTTGATTTTTTTCTTGAACTGTATCTGCTAATAACCTGTTTTCTTTTGCAGAACCCTCTGATAATATGAGAGAGATTCTCCAAAATGTAGCGAAATTACAAGGTGTTTCAAATATGAGGAAACTAGGTCACTTGAATAATTTTACTAAGGTAAGAGCTTAAATGGTGTTGTAAAACACATGGTGGGTTGAGTTGCACAAATAGAGCTAAAGATTGTTTCCTGCTCCACAGAACTGAATCAAAAATGTGAAATGCCAGCTCCATGAATGTAAACTGACAGTGTGGTGAAGTTGAGGACTTTATCGATGAGCATGATATGCAGTCATTGGGGCACTATTAGAATAGTTACAGCAACTTTCACTACAGTTTCCATGTTTTTCAGTGAAAAAAGACTTAAAGGGGCGATGTCTAGTCTGTATTGTTGATTTTTGAGGTGATTTTCCAAATACATGCTTCCAAATTACAGGAATGTGACAAGTACGTGCCTGAAAGTACAGTCGATATGTTGGGAGCTGTCATTGTGAATTCACAGGAGGCAAGAGTTAAAAACCTGGTGCAGGATGAGAGTGAAGGCTGAAGAAATAGGCCAGGAAAGGCCTTCAGAAGGAGAGCAAATACCGTTTTTTTTTGTTTTGTTTTGTTTTTTTTTTTTTTTGGCTCAGTGAGGAACCTGTAGAGAGGAGATAGGTAATGAGGTAGGAAAATGGTGCGTGTTGTAGCATACTGAGTGGTTGTGGTTGGACCAGCGTTCCATTTGTCAAAGCAGGGGAAAAATGCTCGTAGTGTGCGAGCTAGGAGACATTTTTGAGCTTCAGTGTGAGTATTACCTTAATGGATGGACTGATACTCGGAAAGAACTGTACACATTTCTGACAGAGCACTACAGATGCAGCAACATGCCTGAAGATGATCCTGCAATCAGTGGTAGCCAAGCAACAAGGTAGTTGCGGAAAATTTTGTGAGTAAATTAAGGTTAAAAGCTAGTAATGAATCATTAAGTAAGGTAACCAGGAGGCTACTTGACATTTTGAGGCGGTCTCAGGCGAAAGAACAAATGCTCAGGGGTGGTTTTGGGGGACCCATTGATATGAGAAGGACAAAATGCATGATGAATTTCAAAGTAGGGATGCTTTTTGGCTGTTAAAAGCAGTCCTTGTAAGATTGAACAGCTCTTCAGTGGTATTGTTTGAGATTCAGTTAGCAGGAGGTACTGAGGACAAAATCACTAGGAAATAAATTTATCTTCTGGTGCATTATAACAAATCTGTAAATGCTCCGTTTCCTGAGCTGGTCCAGAACACATGTAAGAGCACAGCATTCATTGAGGAATTGAACTTAGTTATAGTGAAATCTCTTCTTTGGATCATTGCCTCATTCTGTCTGTCAAACATCCACAACTGACAAAATGTTGCTGTTAGTACTGTGGTTCCAAATTGTGTTACAACAAAGCCCTATACTCTGTTAGAAAAGGCCGATGCATAACTGTTTCGTTTTTGTGCTAATCTGAAAACTTTTAAATGAGTCCTTCCAAATTCTGTAGTTGCCTTGAAATTAAAGAGCTGGATTAGATTTGCAGATTCATGATGCCCAGTGAAAAGGCAGTATTCAAAACTATGGATCTTAAAACAGTGTTGATTTTTAGTACTGAAAACTCAGATGCTAAGCACCCTTAAATGTGGTAAAGTTGTAAAGATGCATATTGTAATTAGAGCATGAATCAAAAACTCTTAATAGTTTTGAAAAATTGAATTATTTGATAATTGAATATTTGAAGAATTTGTTTTTTATATTTAACCTGGTGTTAAAAACAGAAAATACTTAAAAAAACACAAGGAAGATTTTCATAAATTGGACTTAAGACTGGCAAAAAAGTATGAATTTGTGAAAAACAACTTGCTAAAATAAAATACTATTTTTGAAGACAAACTAATTCATATACTGGTTTTGATCGTGAATCCGAGTGACCCTGTGTAAGAATGATCCTATTCTATTTAATGTTGAGTGCTTGTTCTTACAGTCACCTCCCTGGAATATCTGTGTTATAAATGTGTAACATGTACATTTGGTTTTGAAAACTCTGTATTTTTGTTTGAACTGCAGATACAGTTATGAAAACAGATAAAGGTTGCAGATTGTACTGTATATCTGCCTTGTGGTTGGAACAATTCTGTGTTTTTCATTCCAGTGGTTAAGAGTGAAAGCCTGGAGCTTGGGGGAGATAGTTTTATTTCCTTTTTGCACTCTGGCCTTCTACCATGAATTGAAATAGTCTCAGTTCCCCCTTTGTGAGATACAAGTATGGGGAAGATAGATGTGCTGAGACTTGAGATCCTTGTATCCTATCTTGGAATTACATTGAAGATAAAATTGATTTATTTGTAAATTCATGCATTTTGTGATCCATTTTTGAAAGGCTACTAGTCGTCTAGGATATTTGTCCTGTAGACAGGAAAGGACCTTTCAAAAATTTTAAATAGTGTATTTTTGATAAGGTAATACAGAAAATTGATAAAATTTGATTTGGAAGGGACCTTAAAGCTCATGTAGTTGCAGCCCCCCTGCCACAGGCAGAAACACCTTCGACTAGACCACGTTGCTCCAAGCCCTGTTCAACCTGGCCTTGAACCCTGCCAGGGATGGGGCAGCCACAGCTTCTCTGGGCAAATCACCCTTAAGAAATTACTGAACTAGATTCCAGGATTTTATGCAGGAGTTAAATACTTTACATAAAATTTATTAAAATAATAATGATCAGCAGTCAACAGGATTTGTTACTTTATCTTCAAGAATGTTACAATATCTTCAAGAATGATACAATTTTGTTTGAAGCTTGCATTCCTAATTGGCATAACTCCCTTTTCGTTTGTCTTTCCCTTCAAGAAAAGCATTAACAAGTAATGGTCAAGTCCACACAGCACCCATACTTACTGTGCAAAGTAAGCTTAACATGATGTTTTACAAAAACTTGCATGTCGTTCATTAACTTTTACCTAATGCTTCTTAATAAAAACTTTACTGCTCACGTTCTTGGCACTTTGGCTGCAGATCATGGGTTGTTCTTACTCATCAGGCACTGTAAGGTTTCTGCTCCAAGAAATCATAATTCCCAGTCTTGTGGTAACTCAGGTGATGGGAAGGTATGTTTAGTGTTGAGCAGTGAAAAACTTAGGAATTTTTCTCCTTACCTGGTGCTCATCACCTAAATAAGTGAAGCTGCAGTTTGTGGGCAAAATTACCGCCTAACCTGTTAGACAAAAATAATCTTATTCATTTCAAACCACCTCTATCACTGTTTAAGCTAACCCAAATTCTGACATGAAAACTGTTTGAGGATTTGACCTCCAGCAAATGGTCAGTGACACCTTCAGTTGTCACACCAGTTCACAAGCTCGGTATGTGCCTTTGGCTTCAGTAAGCTGAGTAGGATTACCCATCTTTCATTTATATGGCCAGCTATATAAGGTGAGCACCTTGAAGTTTCCCAACTTCTGCTGATTAATACCAAGACATCATGGTTACTTCTTTGGGGTTTTCCCCGCCCCCATGAGAAGTAGTAAGTGATAAATTACTGAAAACCAGAAAGAACCGTACAATCATTTTTACCTAGTGGAAAATATATTTTGAAGTATTTATTTAGAATCCTTTATTACAGGTTTATCCTATTGTTAGCTTCTGAGAGATCCTCTATACCTTTCTTAAAACTGAAAGTGTATTTAAATAACAGAAAAAAAAAATCCACAGGTGGTGTTTATAGGGATTTCTATTTTTCATTCAAAAAGGAAGGTGCTCTTTAAGGACAAAATGAACCTTAACTGGTTTTAGCTTAAGCTTAGCAATTGACTAGGCAGTGTGATACGGCAAATAATATTTTCAATCTTCTCAAAACTAATTCATCATTGTTTAATGAGGCTCTACTGTTCTGCTCTGTATATCTGTTAGCTTTTAACCATGCTGCTAAATTTCACTATATAGATAGAGATAGAGTTTGGGACTATAGAGGCTTTCATGGATTCTGTCTCACTCCAATTCATAGTCTGTCATTTTAGAATCCCATTTGTCCTTTGCAAAGTCCAGTTATCTTAAATCTGAATGTAGTACTGACTGACTTTGACATTCATCCATGTAGCTAAACCACAATGGGCAAAACTTGAAATCTCAAGGTGAATCATGTAGCAGATACAAACACATCATCTGCTTTAGGGGCATTCAGCTGTGGAACAAAACTTGAGAGTTAATGGGTATAAATCCAGAGTCCACGATTTGAGTAGAGGCTTCTCTTCAAACTGGAATCTACTAAATACTCTCCTCATAAATATTATCAGTGATAGTCCAAACTGTATTTTCAAAATTACAGTGTAATAATTAGATTTGGATGCACAGAAGAGTATCCTACTTTTACCTACTAATTGCTGTGACTATTCTGTTGAATATAGATTTGAATTGTCTCGGTGTGCACTTAGCTTGTGTATGCTGTTGACCTCCTGTGGTTTTGTTGTTTTGAGCTACTGTTTCCAAGACATGTTGATGTGTTACTCATATTGCTATGACTCATCCAAGTAGCATGAAAAGTTCATAGCTGACAGTAAACATGAAAAAACCCCTTCACTGTGAGTTAGTCACTGTCTGGCCTAGTGTAAGTACAATTTTGTCCTAATATTAAATCATACTCCCAAAAAGTCAGTGCTATTCCCATATATTTACTATTGTATCAAACACTTTCAATTTTAGACCTGACTTATTGGAAGTTTTAACAAGCAAAGTATTTTATGTGTGTATATATAGAAATAAGTAATGTTGTGTATATATAAAAATATATACCTTTTGCATGATGTATGAAAAAATATAAACATATTTGCATAATTCCAGGCATTTACATGATACGATAATCTACTGCAATTTTTGTGAAATACAGCAATGTATAGCTAAATGCAGATTTTAATATTCTGGTACTGCTTGACTACAAACTTAGACTACAATGACATGCACGTTAATTTTTTTAATGTTACAGCCAAACATATGACAGTTACTTGGATTTGTCAGGAATTCAGCCATCTACAAAAGTTGCTGCATTTGGGCCAATCATTGACCTGCTTAATGTTGTTTGAATTTTGAATGTTTTCCCTATGGTATGTGAAAACCAGACATTTATAACTGAAAAAAACCCCAAAGCGTTGAGGGTATCCAAAGCTGAACAGTATCTTCTTTATAGCAGCTTCATGACTTTTTTCCCCCTCCTTTAAACATATATCAACCCAACCTTACATTTTTTTTTTTCCCTTTTTTTTTTTTTTTCACTTGGACTAAAGGAACCCAATGTCTTAGGCTTCATGGGTGTATTAGATACATTTTCTAGCTGCCTTGTGCATTCTTCTGCTCTACTTTTTCCAGATTGTCTGCTCTTAAAATGTCGCACCCAAAATTTTGCAGTTTTGAGAGCAGCCTGCAAAATGGTGAAAAAAGTCTCTTAATCTCAAACATAATCATAGAATGGTTTGGGTTGGAAAAGGATTTAAGATCATCTGGTTCCAACCCCCCTGCCGTGAGCAGGGACACCTCTCACTAAACCATGTCACCCAAGGCTCTCTCCAGCCTGGCCTTGAACACTGCCAGTGATGGAGCATTCACAACTTCCTTGGGCAACCCATTCCAGTGCCTCACCCCCCTCACTGTGAAGAACTTCTTCCTTGTATCTAATCTAAACTTCCCCGGTTTAAGTTGGAAGCCATCTCCCCTGGTCCTATCACTACAGTCCCTAAGGAAGAGTCCCTCCCCAGCATCCTTACAGGCCTATAAGTATTTCCAAGGGTAAAAATTACTTTTTTTTTTTCCTTGTGTGTGTGAAATTGCATCACATTAATTCATTTACTTTATAGTTTGCAGTAACGTAGAAATTGTGCTTTCCTTTTGAACTTTGTTTTTGTATTTAACATTCTGAATGTTTTCAGGACATCTTTTCTTTCTCTGTTGGACTCGTTTCAGTTTGTGTCTTATGTGTGATACCCTGAAGGATCTGTTCCTTTTATTTAATTGAAGGTTCTTACTGAGTTTGGGCACTCCTTTCAAATTACTGAAACATTTTGAATTCTGATCTGGCTGTTTGTCTTTTAAAGCCTTTTCTAGCTGGAAGTCCTGCAATCACACTACTGTGTTTAAATTGCAAAGAAAGCTAATACATAAGTAATCATGGTCCATTGGAATGGGAGTAAACTAACAGCTAAAGAAGCTAATCTTATACTTACTTTTTTTTTTTTTGACAATTTTATTCATTCTCTGAAATATTTCACATGTATTCATAGGCAGCATCAAACACTTTGATAATAATTATCGTCACATTTAGATATCGCTATCCACAAAGCAGTTAAACTTAATGAAAGTTGTAACTGTCATCGGGTTACATGATCATGTTTGAGTTTCAAGATAAGGTTAAGTTGTCGAGTTTCTTTCTGTGTCAGTGGGGATGTGCGCAGTGGGAGCATACATAGAAGAAAACAGTTGGTATTGAGGAGCTAATAACCTCGTTATATGTATTTGGTAACTGGTTACTGAGAACTAGACTAGAGATGGTCCAGTGGACTGAATGCTCATTATCAGCAAGTTAGGTGGGTTCTTGGAACACATCTGCTTTATTTTCAGGACCACTCAAGATGAAAACCAGTGGTGAGTGCAGTGATGGGAGACTTGCTTCAGGAATGCAGTAGTGCACACAGTAGCAGCTTTCTCAAAAATGCTTTTTCTTACATCAGAATTGTGATTCTGTAGGGCTTTTTAGAGTAGGAAAGAAACACTGTTGAGCATAATGTGGTATGTTAAATGAGGATTTCTCCTTTGTGCTGGGGTGGAATGATGAGCAGAGGTTTAGATGTATAAATGATTAGCCTAAACAGCTCTTGATGTACTTGTCTGAAACTGAACAATGAACTGTTTTTACCCGCTATCTTCTCACACTGTTTTGCTTGCACTCTGCCAGCCAATTTTTACAGTTCATAAGATGCCAATAGAAATGCTAAAGCAGCAGTGGTGGCCTTAGGCAGTCCAACAACATGGCATAAAAATAGATTGATGCTAGGAAGTGACATACTGTCATAACCAGTTAATGCACCAATTGTCTTATTTTATTATCAATTAAATTTGAATGGTGGTGGAAAAGAAATTATATAACTTGCCTTATGTTTTATAATCATCTTTGGTTATAGCCACTGTTAAGAAAAATGCAGAATCCAAAATACTTCGATTAACAGAGATTATTTGAACCCAGACGTGGAGCTGATCCAGGCAAATTTAATAATCTAACAGCTTTGGATTTCAGCATTATCACTGCATTTTTCTCACAGTACAAAAAGTCATATCTTAAAATGTAATGTGATCCTTGGAATAGTTTGTACTTGTCGAACATAACCTACGTATTGTTTGAATTTAAACCATCATGCTAATAAAATGGATTCAATTAAAAGCAGAGTCTCTGCAATATACTGGATTTTCAGATGAATGTGAAGAGTAGAATGGGAGCATGGAACATGTTTAATATTTGAACTTACAGTAGCCTTACTTTAACTGTTTAGCTTAATTTTTTTCTTTAGCAGTAAATACAAAGAATGTGGCACAAGTTTTGATATATTCTAATGTATTCTAATATTTTCACTAGTTAGCACAAACACTTCCTGAGTTCCTCACTGAGGAGAAGCTGTTAATACTGTGCTGGCTTAGAACTGAACACGTGCCTGTTCTGAAGAGAGAGGACAAAGTGCAAAGCTATTGCAATCAGTACTAGTCACTTGAGTTTTCGGAAGTGCTTGGAAAAGTGCTTTGGGATTTGGATGTGATAATCAAGTATTTTAGCATTTTAGCTAGGGGTAGTAAGAGATTTAGTTGGGTTTTTTTTTCTGCTCTTGTGAAGGAGAACAGCATCAGCTCTTACAGGAGAGACTGTTTTCTTTCCTTAGGAGGTTAAAACACTGGCATACACTAGGTTCCTCCTTTGAGATTGGTTTTGAATGTAAAAGCTGCACTTGTAAATTTTAAGTGTTGTGTTCAGAATGGATAGATACAGTTGATATGTTCAGAATTTGCAACAGTTTATAGGTGTCTTCTTGTG
The DNA here is from genome assembly GCF_000696875.1 of Nestor notabilis. NCBI lineage: Eukaryota > Metazoa > Chordata > Aves > Psittaciformes > Psittacidae > Nestor > Nestor notabilis. Next base: position 35,576 of record NW_009925984.1, on the reverse strand, counting down.
TTCATGAATTCAACCTTTGTACTGGTGTTTTTCAGAGGTACAAGTTCTATGGAATCAATGGCAGGCCAGACCGAATGTCTGTTAAAGAACACTTATCATTGGCAATGAATTCTGATTTATTTTTTTCCTTACACCTCTGCTGCTGTGGCCAAACGTAATAGTAGACCAGCAGTGTCAATCTTTGTTTCAGAACTCTCACGTGAGAGTTCACTGTTTTTGAATGCAGATGTGACTTCAGTCTCTCTCATCTCTGCTCAGGTTACCAATTACCAAACTAGCTATTTGGAGTTCAAAAACAGACCAGTAGGCATCTTACACAACTGTACAAGCTTTTTGCTAGTATGAGAGGCCACGAATTTGTGTGTGAATGATGTATATAGGAACAGAAAAGTGACAGCAGAAATTCTCAGGAAAGTCTGAAGCTGGTACACTTCTCCTTGCCATGAATGAAATTCCTCAGGTTTCTTTGAATGCATTGCCAGATATCTACAGTTTTACATAATAATTTTTAAAGAAATCATTTTTAAAGACTTACAAATAATACATGTTTTGTGTTCTGTTATTTTCTTTTTTATTTTCAGCTACTTTGTAATATTGGCCATGCTGAAGAAAAGCTAGGGTTTACGTATGACAGCATCATAATATGGTAAGTAGTAAGTAGCACTAGATCAATATTAGGGTTCTTTAATTGTTCTAAGTGGAATTAAATAAACTTTATTTCTGAGCTAGTATTTTGTTTCCCTAATGAGTTTAAAATTCCTAATTCAAACATATACCATACGAATGTTCTGAGTAAAATCAGAAATAGGTTATTCACTTTCAGGCATTTCTTTCTTATATTCCCCTTCTAAATATCTCAGGACTTGCAGAAAGCACTTTTAGTGAAAATGTGCACCTACAGAATTTAGAGCATACTCTTGATGTAGCATGAGGATTTAAGGATAAACATTTATGTTAATTGTGCTTGTGTATATGTGTCTGTAACATTGCTTTTCCTGCTACTAAATTGCCCTGTGTATGTACTTCCAAGTGGAATTTTCCTATATTTTGTTGCCATTTCTGACAGTCAAAAGTAACTGTATGCTTATTTCCAGAATTTCTGTGGGTTTACACAAACATTAGTAAATTTGTTCTGAGACTCAGCATAGGTGGCAGAAACAACTAAGATCTAGTATTTAATATGATTTTTGTCTTCTTCCAATTTAGTTATGAGACTTAGAAAAGCTAGTCATTCTTCAAGTAAAATGTTGGAAATACTTGTGTAACTTCTTGTGGAAATATTGTAAGTTCTTTTCTAAATAGAATTGTTTTTTCTTGCTAGAACTACAGAAATTAAAAAATGTTAGTGTATTTTTGTAAATGCATATTTTGCTGTAAGCTTTAGTAAGTTCTCTTCTGATCTTATTTATGTAATCTATTATGGTGCTTTATGATGGGACTTAACATCACTGGAGAGTATAACTTCAAAATTCAGAGTTCTTTGGCAAATATTTTTAAATACAAGCCTTAAAAGGTTATGCAAATACTAGTGTTTGTTTTTATAGGCAGGAGTTTGCAGAAAGATCTGCTAATCCAAACACAATTACAGATATTGATGTTTTCAGCAGACATATGAAGAAAAATAGCCTTCTACTTAGAAAAATGCCAAAAATGGATTCTCAATTAAAAAAAAAAAAAAAAAGAAACCAACCAAAAAACCCCCAAACCCGAAAAACCCCAAAGGCCAACCAAACACAACCCAAAACAAACAAACAAACTCTAAAAACATATATCAGGAAGGTTACCTTGGTTAGTGTTATTTTGGTCAGTCCAGTGGGTCCTCTGTGTATGTACATGAGAAGCAAATTTTTAATGTAGGTTTATGCAGGTTATTGTGCTATAGTGTTAATTTTCAAACTCAAGGGTTCCACTCGGATACTGACATTTTAACAACCATAGTCATGCTGATTTGTGGTTCTTTGGATATATTTATAGGATGGGTTGTTTTCATGGAATAGTGACTTTTCAGGCAAACTTAAAAATGCTGCTCGAGTTACAGCCATTCTGTGGTAGTATTCTGTTTGCAGATTATTTTGCTATATAGCAAAATATAGAATCATAGAATAGTTCGGGTTGGAAAGAACCTTAAGATCATCTAGTTCCAACCCCCCTGCCATGAGCAGGGACACCACACACTAAACTACGTTGCCCAAGGCTCTGTCCAGCCTGGCCTTGAACACCGCTGGGGTTGTGAATATGCAGTTATTTTGAGTAACTTGCAAACATCTGGAGTTTTTAGTAGATTTTGGAAGCTATCTTCTGGTAGGCTAAGTACATACAATTATTTGGAAATAATTTGCTCTACTGATGTTTCCAACATTATCTTGGATTTCCATAGGAAAACATTTTTGTTCTACAGAACAAACTTGGTTTTCTTTGAAAATGTGGAAAGTTATTTGGATGCAAGAAGTACCTTGTGAGTTTTCTGTGTTTGTGAGGTATAAATGGCTAGCCTGCGAGCATTAAACTAGAAGGGAATTATGATTTCAAGAATATTTATAGATTTCCTATAAAGTTCTAGGGTTTGGGGTCAGTAACCTTGGTAGACTATTTACCCAAACTGAAGACAGTCGCGGTCTGCAATAATTGCAATTACCCTCCAGTTAGAAATCTGTTTCTACTCATTCTCTTTTTAGAATTTTGTTAGGCGCCTAATTTTAGTTTCTTCCTACCAGCAGATGGAGATAATAGTGACACCTTTTGTTGTCATTCCCAGTGTAGATGGGTCTTCCCGGTTCCCAGAGCACCATACCATTGACAGATGAGAGGAAGCCTTGAGCCATGAAGAAAATGGAGTGTTGGTAGGCCTCAGAAACTTTTGAGGTCTTTTAGAAATGTGCCAAGAGGCTTTGGCCATGAAAGCAAAATTCAGAATATTCACAATTACCTGACTGGATCAAACAGAGATTTGTCAAAACCATGGTTATCTCTGTGTAGTGAGTAAATGAGGTGCTTTAGAAGAAGGTGCAGGAGTGATACTATAATGGGTATTGAATATCCTTTCTTATTCCATTCTTTATTAGCTCTTCCAGGCTTTTTATCACTCTCTATGTTTATCACCTTTAATTCTGTCTTAAGTTATTTTCATTTCTGCAGTGACATTTAAAATACTAGAGTAAGTAGTATTGTGCTTAGTTTTTCTCTTACACAATCATGATGTCTTTTTGGCACTTTCAGGCAAATAGGTGCATGTGGGATGTGCATATCAATTTGCTTGTTCTGATGGCTATTTTAGAGCCATACAGTATGGGTTTATAACACAATTTCTGCCTTGATGTGTCTGAAGTCACATATAACAATCTTGAATTTTCTTCACCATCTTGTTAGCTATGCATACAGATGATTTTTAAGTTCCCTTGGAGTTTTTATCACCCCATCCTATTCTTATTAATATAAACAATATTGTCATGTGTATTTCTGCACACCCATCCACTCTGCTTCTTCCAAATCAATTATTATACACTAAATACTGTCTACAAAAAGAGATTGTGAACCTGGATAAAAATGGGGACAAAGACTTGTCGGGGCAAAAATCTTCCACTCGCCTCTGCTCTTCCATTATTTTTTCAGATTTTGATTTGCGAAACTACTTTTCATCTTTCTATAATCTCTTTATATCCCTTAGTATTAATCTTCAGCAACATCTTTTATACATTATTGTAATAACTCCTTTCAAGTCTTTTTAAAGATTAGTAGAATATAGCTTGTGTAAACTGTACTGGGTGCTTCACATGGCTAACCAGTTTTATTTTGAGGTGATTTAAGATCATTAACTGTCCTCTGGATGCCTTTCAGAATCGTTTTCGTATAGACCTGTTTATTGCCATTTCTCTGTTGTGGACACAACTGTTTATAATATGGTGCTAGCAAATACATGCAGATAGTTCATGCTGATGTTCTTTCCAAAACTTAGATGTGAAGCTTGGTGGGCTGCTGACAGTACTTACTGGCAGATTTCCTCCAGTTCTTCCATTATTTTTACTTCTTAATCTCACATGTTGTATAATAAAAAAGGCTTTAGGATAGGAGTCTTCATGCAGATTTCTAAAGCAATGAGCTAGTATGAAGAAAATGCTTGTATCAGTCATACCTCTGTTGGTCTCTCACTTGCTTCATTCCTTCTCCTTTTTCTTTTGGGTTATCCAGTGAATCTGATTTAACTTTTCAGGTTTTCTCCTTGTGGCACACCTGAGAAGTCAGAACATGTAGACACAGCCAAGCACACATAGGTTTTCTTACATGTGTTTTTTTCTGCTTGCTCTAGCATGTCTTTGTTGTCTTTATGAGGTCAGGTTTCTTTCAAGTTTTTATAGTTCAGTCATTAACTGGTGAGGGTTTTCTTTTTTTTTTTTTTTTTCTTTTTTTTTTTTGTTTTTGTTGTTCTTGCTGTTGGTTTTGTTTTTAATGGAGAGATTTTATTTTTTTTTTCACCCTTGTACACTTTCATATGTCACTGCTTTCATGGGACCCTTATGGATATTATAGCCTTTATTTTGGGTCTGTTGGCTTTCTGGCTAGCTATATGTTTTCATTGCATTTTCACTGTTTAAGGATAGTGACACATCCCTTTTTGACACCTTCTGCTTTTGGATTTTGAATCTGGTGATACTTTTGTTCTTTGTAGTGGTTTCACTGTTGCAAATTCTTAAATTAACTTCTGTCTACAAATTAAGAACATCCTTCTCTTGTGAGATGTAGAACAAGCTTTCAAAGCATTGATTACATTTGAGAAACTGTTTGTCTAAAGATTGGTTTGGTCTGCTGTTCAAAAAATGTTTCCTCTCAAATACGAAAGAACTTGGGGAGAGGGTGGGAGGGAATTGGGGGAGTGTGGTGGAAAATGCAGATGTGGTATATCCTAATAAGAAATGTCATGGATAGCAACAAAAGCGTTCCCATGACTAATGGTCACTTCTGCCCTAAAAGGAAACTCTACTGAAGTGTCATAAACTGGCATATCCAAAGCAATTGTAAAGTGTGAGGTGAAAGTCCAAATAGAAAAATATCACTGAGTAGGTCTGAGTCTTATGTGCTCATTCCTCAGACTTCCATCTCTGCAAAGCTGCGAAACTAGAAACAATTTTTTATCCATGATCTAAAGAATACCTGTTATCAGGTCAGCACAATTGAAGAGTTACTTGTCTGCTTTTCTTGAATAACTTTGGAAGTAAATCTTTTTCTCTTTTTTTACAGCTTTTTTTAGAGGAAGAATTTTTCTTAACCTCACAGTATTGAGAATCTGTTTCTAATTTGCTTCTAGCTCAGCTTAAGTAAACAGAGGCAGTTAGTGGCACTCTTTTTTATGTAAGAATCATACTTGATATGACAGCAACAGGAATTTTCCTGAATTTCCTACACTGCGCTGAAAGTAATAATCAGTTCATCTTTATTTGCATCTAGTATTGCAGCCTTTCTACTCTGTCTAGATACCACCTGAAAGTAGGTTCCTGTTACAGAAATTTTTCAACAGGCCAGTTCTTCTCTGGAAATGCTCAAAAAATTTTTGGCATTGGAGTAGCTGATTACCATGCACGATGATCCTAGAATAAGAAAGGAAAAAAAAAAATTAAGCCATTTGTATATCACATGCTGATGTATTTACACTCTTAGATGTCCACTGAAGGAATCCTACTAAAATACGTTAATGGGAGGCTGAGGTATTTCCCGTGCCTTGTGTAGTCAAGGAAAAGAGGTGAATTTCTGAGGGCCTTCAAAAGGACAATGTGTCATTTAATACTTTCAAACTCTTACCTCAGAAGGCCTTCAGTATCTTGTTTCCTTTTACGTAGATAGTGAATTTAGGAAATTACATTATGATGGCAGTTTTGATGACAGTTCTGTTTAGGAAAGCTTACTTTAGAGCAGGCAAAATGCTTTTAAAATCTGTATAAAGAGAAATAATATTTTGGTTACATGTTAAAATGAAATATGTAGGAATCTGTGCTGTGTGGGACTGCTTAAGTTATGACTCTGTCATATTTCATGCAAAAATAACATGGTGCCATAACATCTGTAGTGAGTGGTGCATATAATTACTTAAGGTGCAAATTTGTCTCTCTTAGGTGTCAAAACATTGTTTTGAGGACCCATGCGTATGGGTTGGCAGTCTAGCAGAGGAGGAGATGTGCTTTACCTGTTAATTTTCTTGGACTAATATTGTGCTCAGCTGTTTTGTTAAATAACAAGTTGTATACAGGTCTTGGTCATGTATTATTTCATGGACGTACAAGCTCTTCTCTGGGGAGTGAGGGGGCTGGAATTTGGTTTGTGGCTTGTTCAGATTGGTACATCTACATCTGCTGGCAGGGTAAGGGTTTGCCTTCCAGTCTGTACAGGTAAGTATCTCACAGTCAGAAAGTTAATGCAGAACACTTCTTTTTTTTTTTTTTTTTTTTTTTTTTAGAAAGCAGACTTTTTATTTAAAATAAGTAGATAGTAGCTGCGTATGGTGAAGTCAACTTGCTGCTAAGTAGTTGTTTGTCCCCCTTGTTTTCTTCACTGTAGTCTGAGGTTAGCTTTACTGAATGAAGCAAAAGAGGTGCGAGCAGCAGGATTGCGAGCTCTCCGCTATCTAATTCGAGACTCCAGTATTCTGCAGAAGGTCCTGAAGTTGAAAGTGGATTACTTGATAGCCAGGTAATTTTTCTCTTTTTGCTGTTGTAAATTGTGGTATTGTAAATCGCTTGCTATTTCATGGTTGAGACAGGCTTTTTAATATCCTCTTACGTTCTTGATTTGTAGTTTTATAAAAGCCATTTTTCTTCAATGTGAATAACATCCTTTAAAAATAGAAGGATAATATATTACACAAGGTAGTACAAATGAAATTCTGTCCTAATATATGATATACTATGGGTAATACAAATTTCGGTTTTCAGTCATAATTGCTATAAATCATAAATTAATCTGTGGTGTTCTTAGAAGGTTGAAACCTGATGAAAATCAATAATTTTCATGTCATTAAGTTGTTTTATAGTTGTGATTCTTTGTTTTATCATCAGGCTTTCGAGCCTCTAGTACAATAATAGTTCATGCTGAAGAATTTGTATTTTAAGTATAACCCATGACTCAACAGAAGAGTAGCAACAGGCACACTAACGATGAGACGATAAGATCAGCATGATAAGTAGATGTAAATGTTAGCATTTCTATTGCTGCCTTAATTAAAATCTTCTTGGTTTTAATATACTGATATAGATGTGTATATTTCTTCTTATAAATATACATAGTCAGTTTTTGTGTGCTGTTTCATCTTGTTGGAGCAAAAGGACTTTTCTGATCTTAGAATGCACACAAAATGTTGATGTGAAACATTACAAATACTTTTAGTCTCATTTGAAATTACAAATGTCATTATGCCTTGCAATAGTATATTTGAGAACATTCTAGTGATTTAATTTCAGTGAAGAAAACTGACGGAATATAAACCAAAGCTAATTGACCAATCGTAATATACTTGCTGAAAGGCAGAATTTTTTGAAGTCATAATACTCCTTCTCTGTTTATTCAATTTCATAAATATTAACACAAATTATTAACAGTTAAGGTGAAAGTTAATGTTGTTATAAACAAAATGTGTTTTTTTTTTAACTTGTTTTAGGTGCATTGACATACAGCAGAGTAATGAAGTTGAAAGAACACAAGCACTTCGATTAGTCAGAAAGGTAAAACCTAATATATGGTCTTACCAGCTATGCCTGTCAGTCATACTGACTCCTGGTTTTCTTCATCAGCAGTTTTTTTCACACAGTCTCTAATACTGTACTTTGATTTGAGAAGAAATTATAGCTGATATTTCAAAAGAGAGAAGGAAGGATAGCACTGAGACTTGCTTTGATTTTAATCTCTCACCACTGAGGATCTTGAGTGGGCTAGAAAAATCCTGCTAATTTTCCTTTGATAGAGATCAAACTGGACAAGATTTGGGAAAAACTTCTCAAATACTGAATGCAAGGGTATAAGAACCATATATTAAGTTTCATCTAATGACTTAAATTTGTTATAAAGTGCATTTTAAGGATCTGTGAATCAAGGATGGGAGATTTTCTGCCATTTGAGAAATGAGACAAATTGCTAATGCTGGAATAATCAGTCAAAGGAATGTTTCTAGCCTTATTGCTTTATCCATACAGGTTCATGCTGTTCACAGTTCTTAGATACACAATAGGATGTAGGTAGTCTGTGGTGGTTACTCTATGGTGTACCCACAGATTTGAGATGCTTGAAGCTGGTAGCTACATTTGCAAGTTTATTTTAGAGAAATTGGCATATACAGCTGTGGAAGGTATTCTGCCTTTATACTGGACTTATTTATTCTTTATTGTGGTTATAGTCTTCTGCTGAGCATCTTAGCAAAAACTACCTCAAGTAAAGTTTGAAGTAGTTGGAACAGTGGTTACCCAGGAGCACTTTGTGTTTGATCTGGTTTGTGTGTATATGTGGTTTTTTACATATATATTTGAGATTATGGAAGTGTGATGTGCAGTTTCTTCTCTTACAGTAAGCTTACTTGGTTTCTCTCTTGTAGAAGAGATAAAATATGCTTGATTAACTGTTGCACTAAAGAGATTTAAAGCTGCAACACCACCCCCTTCCCTCCAAACTCAAATAAACAAAAATCATAACAATAAAGGAATGGATCCTTGAGAAAGTCACAATTTATAAAAGTTCTTTGCTAATCTGCTTTAAAAAGAGAGCTTCAGTGTGGAGCCTGAATAACTTACATCAGAAGAGGAATGGAAACAGATTTATAATTGGTTTTATTTGGGTCAGAAACATGTCCTCATTTTTCCTGGGCTTTTTTGAACATTTCTTAGTTGATCAAAGACTTCTGTCTTGCTTAAAAGAAACGAGATACAGCAAGAAAAGTAACTCCATTAGTTTGATATGAAAAAATGATCCTGAAAGAAAAGCATCTAAAAAATCATAGAGCTGACCACCAGTTCTGCTTTTTCCTCCATCATTGTAGAAGGATGCTGTGCATGGGATGTATGTTCTTTGATGCTGAGAACTATGTTGATGAAAGATTTCCCAACCCCTTTTGCTACCTAGAACATCCTTTTTTTTCTTAAAAGACACTGTCAGACAAACAAAAAGACAACCCACCTGTCTACCAGTAAAATTAACAACTTTTTTGTGTCCAATCTGGGTTAAGCATGCATTGGCATAGGGCAGTCAGTACTTGAGAAAGCTTGCTCTCACAGGGAATGCTGTGACACACATCCTGAATGGCACATTCCATATTTTCACACTTTCTTTTTGTTATCCTGCTCTTGACCTTTTCCCATCTCTCCATCACCCTCAATATCTCACACTCAGTGGCTTGATATCAGGATTCCTAACAGCTTATACAAAGGTCTAGAAGAGGACAGCGCATGGCAGATAAAACAGAGTTACTTCATTTATTCAGGAGATGATTTATTGTGAGCCATGGAAGAGCTGACCTGCGTTCCATCAGCATCACAGAACTATTTTCAGTTTCAAATTTTGGATGTGATTCTTTAACCTTATTCTTTGATAGAAAAAATGCTTACATAAGAATAGATACAAAACTTCAGAATTAAAATATTCTCTCACTTTCTTTTCATAGAATAGAAAAAGATTCAAAATATAAAATGTCCTGTTTAATGAATTTATAAAATGCACTTAATAAATCTGTTAAAAGAAAAATAAAGTGCAGGTTAAAGTAGTATAGGAAGAGAAAAATAAAGCTTCAAACTTTTAGCCTCTGATTTTTTTATTTTTTTTTTAAGGTTTTTAGTGCTTACTATCTCTTGACTGTAGTCACATCTATATTTCCTGATAGGAGCTTTGCAATTTAGCAATGTCTTCAGCCATGAAAAGAAGGGCATAAAGTTGCTTCAGAAACTGTTTCTCCATCTAATAGGAGTCACTAAGAGCATTTTTTTTGTTAAATAATTTAATAGGCAGGAGGATGTTTTTATTTTCAAAGCAGAACTCGGGGTTAGGTGCAATATGAGCCACCTTCTTTCTTCCTCTTTTTTAAAGGAATCTTTAAACACCAAAGACATAGTCTTTGTTACTTATTTCATCATAGCTGCCTGTAAGTAGTCTTGAATCACCTGTCCTTGGTCTTTAGAACTTCATTTCAATACATAGAGTAGAATGAAAGCAAATGTGAAAGCTTGTATTTATTATACTAATGTAGATTGGTGTGCTTATTCTACTGGTAATTCTTTTTACTTCATGGCATTGTAAAAGTGAAAGACTGTGTGGGTGGGGAAAAGTTTGTTTTTTCTTTAGAGTCCTATCTTAAAGCTTCCTGTTTTGTGGGTGACAACAAAATATATGACAAGAAGTTTCTCAAAAACACATTTTAAAAATTAACTTGTTAAAGTGTTCCAGTGTATTTGTCAAAATGGTTGATCTCTTCTCATTTTAACATACTCTGCAAAGAAGGCAAAACAATTGTCTTTATCTGAACAAATATCTGTAAGACATCCAAGGGAGCTGTAAAGTGGATATAGGACAAAACAATTTTGGAAAAATAGTAAAGATAAGCTTGCTTTTGTTGGAAACAAAAGGGGTATCAAACAAAACCTTTGGAACCTAGCTTTAAGTATTTAGATGTTTGAATGATTATTTTTTTATTTTTTTTTTTTACATGACACTTTCATTTATTAGTAGAAAAAAAAAAGTGACATGGTTTAGCGGGCTATAACACGTTACATTGTTCCCTTTTTAAGCACAAAACCTACTTCCTCTTTAGTAATACATCTGTTTAGTGATGTTCATGTTCCAGAGGATATGTATGTTAGATTTTTGCAAACTATGGAAAAAATGTGAACAGTTACTCAGCCTTTGCAGTCAAAGCCTCATTTGGGGGAGGGCAAGGAGTTGGTGGTATTAGTTGGTTGCTCTGGTGCAGGGATTTTTTGCCTTTAATGTGTGCACAGGGTTTTGCTCCTGAATCTGGTGTAAATTCTGATCATCCTAAACTTGTCAGCTGAGGATTTCCATAATGCAGGACCCTTCAGTAGAGTAAAGGAGCACTGACTATTAAATACGTTGTTCTGTTTTGTCTCAAATTTATTGCCTTTTTTTTTTAATTGAAGAATTAATTGATTTAATTGGACACAGGTCTTGTTCTCATCTTTGCTTTCAGTTTAATGTGTTTAAAATGCGTGTGTGTTTTTTGTGCCATAGTTATGTAACTTGCGATGAAGTTGAATTACACTGCAATTCTACGAGAATCAGGGACTATACAAGAGGATTGTAGGGGTGTTACTGACAGTAGTTTTCCAAATACTATAGCAGCTTCTTCTGTTGGCGGTCCTTTTTTGTAGTCTGCAGCAATCTAAGGATCCCTGTATGAAACAGGAGATTTTAGTCTTGGCTAATGAAACAGTTGAATAGGTATTGAAGAAATCTTCTAGTAGAGTTTGTAATCTACTGTGTCACTGGATAGCATCATTGTTGATAAAGAAAGTCTTGGAAAAAAAAATAAGAAAAATGTACCCATAGTTCTCACTGCAGCAGTCATCTTTTTAACCCTGTTATGACAATATAAGACAAAAATAAATAAGTGAAGCAGGAAGAGAGTGGTGAAGTAAATTGACCAAGAATTTCAAGAACAAAAGAAATAGTTCTGAGGATTAGCTAGATATAACCAAGTAATAGGTGGAGTAGTCTGTCTGGTTGTATCTAGGAAACAGATTGCTGGTGAATCTGTGAGTACATTTAGAGAAATACTGTGAAGAAACCAGAGGGCTTTTTCTTTCGTTTTTGGCAGATGATCACTGTGAATGCATCATTGTTCCCCAGTTCTATTACTAATTCTTTGATAGCAGTTGGAAATGATGGTCTTCAAGAAAGAGACAGAATGGTTCGAGCATGTATAGCCATTATCTGTGAACTAGGTAAGATAACTGAAAGCTAATTAAGAAAAATTTTTATATGGTTGTCATCAGTCTTTTAAGAGATTTTCTGTGGGTTTGTGTTAAATAGATGATATTCAAATAATTAAGGGCATAATCAGATGTTAAATATTCGTAATATCATTTTCATGGATTTTAGTCATTCAGTTTGATATAAAGTGAAACCACTTTAACTTAAAATCAAAATCTCTTTAAGTACCTGAAGGTATCAGGTGCTGTTCTTTCCTTTAAGACTTGCCAGTTTTTAGTTTACATTAAAAATATTTCCCTGCTGCAGTTGATGTTTCTAATGCTAATGGACTGAAAGTAGGGAGAATTTAATCCATGAAATGCTGGCAAATGTACAGGATTTTGGAGAACTACAAAACATCATCGTTTAATTTTTTTTTGCAGTGGGTACTGTGGTTCACTGGCTTCTAGAAGTCAGTGTATGTGTCCACTATGTAATGGCTGTCTGGATGGTGGTTTCTACCAGCTCCCTATACTTGTCTGTGGGTGCTGATTTTCAAATTTTTTTCAAAATATATCAATATGAAATAACTTCAGCAGTGTTTTGAAGACAAACTTCTGTTTTAAAGAAATAAATGATCTGCTACTCTTTGGGGTTAGTATAAAATATTTATGCTAGACATAAAAGATACTATATGTTTAATAATACGTACGTTTCATAATCTCAATTCATTGCTAATGTCAGTCAGTTCCATTAAAAGCTTTACATATGCCTCAGCAGTGTTCAGGAAGAAAAATATAAATGTACTAAACAGACAGATTTGTCATATTGAAGCTGTGAAATGTTTTCTTTCCTACCGCTGGTCACAGTGATGTGTTTTTTCTTTATTTAGCGCTTCAGAATCCAGAGGTGGTGGCTCTTCGGGGTGGTTTAAGTACCATCTTGAAAAATGTGATTGATTGTCAGCTGAGCAGAATAAATGAGGCTCTCATAACTACAGTTTTGCACCTCATTAATCATCCAAAGACCCGGCAGTATGTGCGAGCAGATGTAGAATTAGAGGTGGGTTCAGTTTTGCTTATTTATTGACAGAAATTAAACATTGAATTAGTAATGAAAATGTTTAAGTTTTAATCTCTGATTTCACCCTCTGTGTTAGTGCAAAATCTTTAAAATACAACATTTTAGGCTAAGAGCATAGTGATTTATGAAGCAGGAATAACATTACAGATGGAGTGGGACTGAGGGGAAATGCAAAACTCATTCAACTGTATTCTCAGGTGAAAGTAATGAATGTCTTCTTGTCTTCTTTTTCTTCCTTTCTTTTCTTCCTTTTTTTTTTTTGTTTAGCGAATTTTAGCTCCTTACACAGATTTTCACTACAGGCATAATCCAGATACAGCAGAAGGACAACTCAAGTAAGTGCTTGTGGTGCTACTTGTGCTGTCAGTTGTTTTCATGGTACTGGAATTGAACTATTTTTCTTTCCAAAGTGAAAAAAGAAGCATTGACCTAATGCTAAACAAATATCTAACATTTAAAAGGGCTTGTTTAGCGCAGAGAAGAGAAGGTTTTGGGGACACGCTTCCTCAAATAGCAGCCTTTCTAATACTTATGAAGATGATGTAGCCTGGGCCCTTCCTGGTGGTGAATGGTGGGAGGACAGGAAGCAACAGGACGAAGTTGAAACAAGAGAGGTTCCAACGTGATATAAGGAGTGAGGAGGTGGGAGGTGGAGTTTTCTGTGGGGCTAGTTAAGTGTTAGAATGGGCTGTGCAGCGAGGTCCTGTAGCCTTCATGCCTCAGAGTTACTAAAACCCAGTTTGATGAAGTCTTGAGTGTAGCCTGGTCTGGTGTCATGGTTTAAGCCCAGCTGGTAAATCAGAACCACACAGCTGCTCGCTCACTCCCCCACTTCTTTCCACCCTCCTTTTCCCTCCCAGGTCCCAGAGGGATGGGGCGGAGGATTCAAAGAGTGTAAACCCCATGGGTTGAGATAAGAACAGTCCAGTAACTAAGGTATAATACAAAACCACAACTACTACCACCAGTAGTAATAAGGGAAATGTCAAGGGAAGAGAATGTAAAACAAAAGGGGAAAAGGAAAAGAAAACAATAAACCTCAGTGGTGCATGATACAATTGCTCACCACCCGCCGACCGATACCCAGCCCGACCCAAGCTGTGATCTGGGCCTTCCGGGTAACTCCCTCCAGTTTATATGCTGGGCATGACGTGCTGTGGTATGGAATAGCCCTTTGGCCAGTTTGGGTCAGGTGTCCCATCTCTGCCCTGTCCTGTTTTCCCATGCCCCTGCTCACTGGTGGAGCATGAGAGAGTGAAAAGTCCTTGATCAGAGTAAGCATTACTTAGCAACAACTAAAAACATCGGTGTTATCAGCACTTTTCTCAGGCTAAAGTTGAAAACACAAGAGAAGGAGAAAAATAACTGTTACAGCTGAACCCAAGACATCTGATCTGATTGCTGATAGCTTCTTCATTCAGGTTTTTGTATTAGAGACCTCCTGAGATTGCTTCCAACTTGAATTATTCAATTTTTTTAATTGCTGGATGTCATTGTATGCTTAGGTCTGGATAACCGGTAAGTTCCAAATCTTTAGACCCCTGTTGTAGACTTGCTGTCCGGGGAGGTGCAGAGTGATTCATCTGACCACATATAGGTGTTTACTTTGTGATATTATCCTTCTACCATGGAAACTCCCCTGAAAAAGGGAAAGTAACAAATTCTAATCTTTCTCTGTGTGCTTGTGTGCACATTGCATAAATACATATACAAGCATATATAAGCAAACGATCTCTTCCACTCTGGATTTTGTCCCCCATCTAAGATCTCAGTCAACAACTTTTTACTTTCTACGTTAGTAACACTGTTTGGTTTTTAATAATTAACTGTATTGTGACATTTGTTGTTTCAATGACAGGGAGGACAGAGAAGCACGTTTCCTAGCTAGTAAAATGGGAATAGTGGCAGCATTTCGATCATGGGCAGGTAAGATTTTTTAATTTGTTTGAAGCTGGATGATTGGAAGGAGAGTGGTTTGAGAGACAGTCTGTCTCATTTGATATGTCTGATTTCTATCAATGCCTTCCTACAATGCTACTAGCATGTTTTGGTATTGTAAAATTGTAGGACGCGCACATAGTTTTCTTTGACAAGACACAGCTTCCCCAACTCCCATATAGAATGCTTTTTAAGTTATTTAAGGTAGTACTTTGATGGTAGTTCTTGACATCTGATGGGTGAGAGGATGTTGAAAATAACATCATACTGTAAGAATTTGCCCTTGACATCATTCTGCCACTGTATATAAGAAATCTTTTCCTCTGTGAGGAGATACCACCAGAGTAGTTCCATTACCACCTGCTTCTACTAGGTGCCATAGCTGAAGCAAAATTGCAGATGGACAGAGTTTGGGATTTTTTGTGTAGAAGACACTTCTAAATTGAAAAAGCAGATTTTTTATTTTTTTCCCCTTCATTTTTCTAAATCCTGTCTCTGCAATATTGTAATACCTAACATGAAGGTACTGCCTTAAGGACTCATCACTCTTCTAGACAAGACAGTGTCTTGCAAATAAAGTTTATCAGTTGATATGATGATTTACCAAAACTGAGTAGGATTTTTGCAGGCTATACTTTGGAAAGATTTAAACTGTAGAGAAAGCCTTCTTCATTGTAGGTCTATTTGCTGTATCTTTTAATGTTCTGAAAATGCTCACTAAGCTTCTTTTAATATCCAGGTAACCTTCAAAAATTTTTTGCATGTGTTCTCACTTGTTCGGGGAGGAAGTTTGGGAAGTTTTTGATGACTTTGAAACTTCTAGGAAGCAGTTTCTAATGGCAAGGAAGATGCAGCAACTCTCCTCATACACTTAGAAATAATTATATATGCCTGAAACTTCAAGTGGCTGAAGAAAAATTGTCTTGGAATATATTAGTTGCCATGGCACTTCCACTGTTAAACAATTATCCTTTTTTATTACTTATGTTGGAGCCTAACATCTTAAATATTTTTAATATGAAAATGTCCTTACCCTGTCAGTCTTACCAAAGGACATGTAGCTAAACCAGACTGCAGGGTCTTAGTTTTCATTTTGGCTTTTTGCATGTTTTTTTGCATGTCTGTACTATCTGCCGTGTTACATTGTTCTGCTCTCCTGATTTTCCAGACTGGGTTATTCTTCAGAGCTGATGGTTACTATGTCCTTTATCCTCACAGGCAGTCATGTGCTTAGAGATAAAAACAGGCATGCAACAATGACTGCATGCACCCAAATCTGTTCCTGCATTTCATTTGGGATGTGGCCACTAGATGCTCTTGGAAAGACCTTTGAGGGGTGCATTTTGGAGCACGCT
The DNA here is from genome assembly GCF_000696875.1 of Nestor notabilis. Classification (NCBI taxonomy): domain Eukaryota; kingdom Metazoa; phylum Chordata; class Aves; order Psittaciformes; family Psittacidae; genus Nestor; species Nestor notabilis. The sequence goes on along the minus strand of NW_009925984.1, from coordinate 19,314 downwards.
TAAGTGCCATTATTATTTACATGGCCGTATGTGCATGTCATTAGCTTTTGTGACATGAAGTTCTGAAATTCAGGACTTTAGTAAAGTTCATATAAAGCACCTGTCATTGAAGTTAAATTTATATTAGTGAAAATAAATAGGTAGATGACATTTTTCATTTTTTAGTTCTTTTTAAAGAATAACAGTTTGGGGTTTGTTTATGATCTGTAAGACAAAGTGGATTCTTTTTGTTCACTTAAAGTTGCATTTTGGAGAAGCTTGTTTATTTTCTGAATAGGATCTATCTAAATTTTAATTCTGTGAAGTACAAAGAAAAGTGGTCAAAGGAAATGAGCAGGATTACTGTCTTTGCAGCCACATTTTTGTTGAAGAGATGTATACAAATTGAGGCTAAAGATCAGTGTAAGCTGCAGGCATGTAACATTTAGGAACAGTTTGAAGGTTTTCCCTATTAATATTGAAATATTAAACTGATAAAAAATACAGTAGAAAAGGACCAAATTGTAAGAGAGGCTTTGAGGTTTTATACAAAGTTAAATCTACTATGTTGAAACTCTGGAGCTGAGCATTAGTCATTTAGGAAAAGATGGTTTAAAACTGTGCACAGAGAATGGTATTCCAAGTATGTTTAAACTTGCTGCTTAGAATTCATGTAGGTTAAAAGGAACTGAATAATTTGTTAGGCTAAGATACAGCTTTTGATGGAGAAACTTCTCACAGTTCTGCCAGGATGATTCAAATCTTTCAGGTTTAAGATTCATTCTTTACTGACAATTTTATCTTTTCTTTCTGCTATTTATTTAATAAATGTTGCTTTTGCAGATAAATTGAAAATACTGTGTACAGTAGAAAGAGCAAAAGTATCTATAGTTTTTAATGAAGAAGCAGATTTTTTTTTTAATTGAAGTTTTGTTTAATGTTATTTGTTGGAAAGGAGATAGCATGGTAAAGGTGAAAATGTTTATGGTTGGTAAGTTTTATTATCTGTACTCATACTCGAACTGGAAATAAAATTCAGTATGTTTAATGTTTTTTTTTTTTTTTTTTAATTTTTTATTTGGTGTGGGCATATTATTATTAAGTATTTGATGTTTTCTAGGTATTATCAGCCTGTGCAAACCTGGAAATTCGGGGATTCAGTCTCTTATTGGGGTACTCTGTATACCAAATATGGAAATAAGGGTAGGTGATAAACATTTACTACTGATGTAGGTATAATACTGGATATTTTACTTAAGGTATTCTTAAAAATTTAACAATTTAGTGGTTTAAACACAGACTCCAGTGAGACCGCTACCCTCAAGTTTATTTGATCACTGTGTTTAAGACTATAATTCCATTATAAAATTCCTGTGGGAATGGAAACACCCTGTATGTCTAAGAGCAGGGAATGGAGGAGAGAAAAATACATAAATTAATCTTCAGTCTGGTCACAAGTCAAAGCAGTTTCAGTAGCTGCAGTTATGAATTTAAAGCATAATAATCAGAGTTGAATTCGAGATAAATAAAAATGTTTCTTCGCAATTAGCAACCAAAAAGTTGATGGTTGCAGCAGTAACTGTTCTAAAAAATCTGTAATCCAAGTAGCTTGAATTTTCATAGAATTCAGAGTGACAATAAGGCACAGTTCTAAAGTAAACAAGCCTCTTCCTGTATTCTTTCCTCCAGATTATTTCAGTTTATGAATATAATCATGTTATAAAAAAAAAAAAAAAAAGACCCTGAAACAGGTTACACCAATTTTAGTACACTGTGGAAAATACTAACTGAAATATTAATAGTGAACAAAAGGACAATTTTTATAAATCTAAATTCTGTGTTTGTTTGGCTTTTTTGGTAGCGAGGTCTGCTTGAAGTTCTCTATGATATATTTCGCCTTCCTCTCCCTGTTAATGCAGAAGAATTTATTGAGGCACTTCTCAGTGTAGGTGAGTATTTAGAACCAGTTAACATAAGAATTCTGTCTATTAAGCTCTTCTATTAAATTTTAACTTAACTTCACTGTCTCCTCTGTATGGTAAATTATGTCAGTATCGCCTGTTTCATCAATGAATTCATTGGGTGCTCTGAAGTGTTGTTCAAAATTCTTTATCAGCTGTTAAGTGTTGTAAGTTTGATAAAGATCAGCAGTGGTGCATAATGGAGCCTTTACACAAATGACTGTGTAAACACATTACTACAAGTTTGACTTTCTTGAACTGTTCAAAGAGTTAGTGAATGTTACAGAAAAGTTACTGAACAGAGTATTTTCTATATATTGTGCATGTGCTAGTCATCTCCACTGCACTTAACCACACTTTTCCTAGGGCAGGTGTATGCTTTTTCATGTCTTTATATTTAGCAGAGTTAGGTTTTTATCTTTAGAATTACTCTGTTCTAAACCGAAGAGTATCCTCTGCTTTCGTTCACAGTGTCAAAGTATGAGCCCAGAAGGAACAAGTTTCAGCCTGTAACATTCCAGCAATTCTCCAAACTAGTTGATTATAAAACTTTAATCCTTATTACACATTTATAAGTAAATATATTGGGTTTTCTTGCAAACTTGCTACTTTGCAGCATATGGATGTAAATTTTAAATTTTTTGGTGTAACAGTGTTCTGTGTTAAACAAGTTTAATGTGTTTATGAATTGGAAATGTCATTATAGTAATAGACGCTTGGCTACCTCTTTGTCGTAGCTTTAAAGTTAGCTTTAGTTTGTTCAGGAGTATGTATTAGACAACTTCCTAGAGATCCTTTCTGACAAATTTTTCTGCAATTTGAAACCTCAAATAATTTTTATTTTTTTGCAAGAAGTGTTATTTGCATATTGATAACCATTAAAATAACACTATGAAATCCTGTGTTATAATTGCCATTGTCCATATTGTCCTAGATCCAAGCAGGTTTCAGGACTGTTGGAGACTTTCTGATGGCTTTGTAGCTGCTGAAGCTAAAACTGTATTACCCCATCGAGCCAGGTCAAGGTGAGCATTTAATGAGCTTACTGTAAACCCTTGTTTCTGTTTTGTGGTGGTGTTAGCAAAGTATTTGTTGTTTTTCTTGGAGATACCCTAAGAAACTAACTTTCTAAACTGTTTCCATACCCTTTTTTTTTTTTTTCCTTAGGCCTGATCTCATGGATAATTATTTGGCGTTAGTGCTTTCAGCTTTTATAACCAATGGACTTCTAGAGGTAACTGATGACGTTTGAGTAGATGCCTCCTACTTTTAACATATAAATGTTAAAATGTTATACATTAAGTGTTGTAATAATTCTTTAACTTTTTGAAGGGTCTGGTTGAAGTGATCACAAGTAGTGATGACCATGTGTCTGTTAGAGCAACTATCCTTTTAGGAGAACTTTTGCACATGGTAAGTAGAACTTGTGCTGAGAATAAGTAGTATCAGTAGCTAGTTGCAAATACATATTTCCAGCTATAGCTTTGAATTTGTGTTACGAATTTAGAACATCTACTTTTCATCAGAATAATGGGTCGATCTACACTGCATCTTTTGGCACTTCATACATCAAAACCAGGAAGGCTGTTTGGAAAGTATTGAAAGTGCTACAGGCTCTGCTCCAAGGATAATCCTCAGCTCTCAGACTCTCACCAGTACATTTCATTGCTGCAGTAGCTAGTTGTGTTTTAAGCTGGAGTCCTGCAAAGTCACATATCAGTTACTGTGTTTGGGAAAAGGACTTGCTGATTTTTGCTTTCCTCAGAATGATGGTAGCCCTCAGGCAGTATGTTTAGCTCCCTGCCTCACAGGCTAGGCAGATGAAAACTTTTCTTTACATTCAGCTTGATGTGGGTGGGGCACTTGATATTACTCATTCAGGCAACTACAACTTGGCAGTGCTCTATTAGCACTGCTGTGGGTAGCCCATGATACAGAGAAGCCAAATGGACCTTCCTTTGCTCTGCTTCCCTCAACCTAATGTACCTTTTACGGTAGCTTCTCTCTCTTAATCTATTCTGGTATAGAGATGATACTACTGTTTTCGTATATGCTCCAGTGCTACCTTTCAGCCTCACAAGGAGCTGTTAGTCATATGTGAAGTGATACGATTTACCTTTCTTGTGAAACAGTTCTTTTATTTCATCCTCTCTTGATGGCAAGAATAGTATATGCAGCAGAGCACTTCTTGCTATTATTTGGAAAAGAAGAGTTTAAACCCCCTCCACTTTATAAGAGATGGTAAAATTGCAAAATACAGCTTTGTCTTGCAAAAATTTGAATGTGAGTTACCAGACGTAGTCTGCAAATTTAGACTGTCGACTCATTTCATTGGTGGTTAATTGTCCAAAAAAGAATGGGCTATTACCACAGTGATTTCCAACATTTAAGCTCAGCAGCATGGGTCACAATCACAACAGATCTGTTCTTTAGCCTTTTCAGTAATTTTTCCTTAAATAATTGGTGAAATTTCTTGAGTAGTCAGTCAGCCATGTAGTTTAAAAAGAGGTATTTGTAATAACTCTACACTATTTTCCTGTTACTGACATTTGAGTATGCTGGAAAGCACAGGTATTTTTTTGGCTTTTTGTAGAGACAGTTTGTTAGTCAGAGGTAACTGTTTATCAAAATACTGAACAAATGTTTGTACTTCTATTTAATGTAAGAGATTGAAGTAATTATTTTCATTATCCTTTTATTTCCAAAAATACTTGCCTGTTTCCCAAAATAAAAGCAATTAAATATCTAATAGCTTAGGAAGTTAATTTAGTTAATGAGGGTTTGGGATTTTTTGTTTTGTGGGGTTTTTTGGTTTTGTGCAGAAAGATTTTAATAGAAATCATCAGCTTAAATTGTGTTTCTGGTTTTAGGTATGTTTGTACTTTTATACATAAGACATCAGGATATTTGATGCTTTGCATGTTTTTACACGTTAACACTTAAATTAGAAAACTCTGAAATCCAAAATTGTCTTAAGTCATTAGTGAAAGTATTGTGAAAAGTGTTAAGTTCTTCAAATGTTGATCCTAAACAGATGGCTTGAAAATGTAATAAGTTATTCTAACTGGTCTTCTGTTGTTTTTAGGCAAACACAATTCTTCCTCATTCTCACAGCCACCACCTGCACTGCTTACCAACACTAATGAACATGGCAGCATCTTTTGACATCATGAAAGAGAAAAGACTGTAAGAATTCTAAGTTTCACTTAAAAGCAAAAATATTTACATCTTCTTTTCCCCCTACAGATGAATGAAAACCTACAAGTTTTCTGGTGGCTGAAACCATTGCTGTCTTTACATAAAAGCAAACAAATTCATGTGTATATAAATGCTGCCTGATCTGCTTGCTTTTGTTTGTACGAGACAACTTAAATTCAGTGTTTTTGGGGGAAGGGGGTTCTAACATTAAATTGTAGGAAATGTCTTTGTTAATTACTCATGCCATTCCAGGTCTCCCTTGTCACATCAGTATGCTGATAAGCATATCGTAACTTTCTAAGTAAAATATTGTTCATTTTGTTGTCAGGACATAAATTACAGAATCTTTCTGAAATACTACTGTGTAATAAATGCTGTTTGTAGAGTGATTCAAAGAAACTTGGTGTTCTTCTGCTCTTTCTTTTGAAAGTTTCTTATGCCAATAGAAGATTTGGGTAGGTGATAACAGTTATTTTTCAAAAAAGGCATAGCTGAAACTCCATCACAGTAGATTTCACTTGGACAAAGTTGTGGGATCAGAGGAAGGATGAAGAGCAGATTGGATGCGTTTGTGGATTACCTGAATTTTTTTTTTTTTGCATTTTGACATTTGTAGATGTACCTGATAGAGTAGTAAGGCTTCCTGGTTTTGTTGGAAGAAAGTGATTTTGTACAAGTAATGTTTTTTTTATTTGGGGATCTTGGTTTTGGTCAACACTTTGTGTTGTTTCATAGTCGGGAAAATTGTAAGCCCTGTTACAGATTAAATTTAAGTAATTTAGATAAGTGACCAAATCCAAAGGTATTTTTATTTGAAGATAATATAAATAATAATAATATAAGCTCCCCTATGAGAATTCTTGTTTATGAGGAAAAAAGGTAGACTTACCTCCTCATTTTAGACTTCCTTACTTTATTTTGCTCAGCAGGTTTTTTTCTGCTACCGCTATTTTGTAATTAACAGTTTATGTCCTTGTCAACTGTCATTTCTATTACTACTTATCTTTTCCTGGAAAACTTCTTACACACTATTGCTGAACTGTTTAGATATAAGGAATGGAAAACATACTACTTATGCTACTGCCACCCTCCAAGGGTGGGGGAGGGAGGGAAAGTGGGGTGGGGAATCCAAAACCCATAGACAACAGAATTTACAAGAATTACTTTGTTAGTCAAAGTTGAAGCTAGCTCACTCAAGGTTTAACTTTACTGCAGAATGTTGTTCTACTGTGGCATCTCACAATACTTTATCAACTTTAAACTTTACGCTGTCATCTGTGAACTGTGATATATCCCTCACTACTAGAAATTGTAAAAGATCATTTTCTGTATAATTTCAGTACAAGACTGATGCCTGTGGATGTGTGAAAACTTGTATTAAGAAAATTATGTTCTTATTTGCTTCAGATTTAGTGGTTCTTTCTTGAGCTGTGTTTATTTACTTAAGATACAGCAGTGGTGCTATTGGGTAAGTTGCCAAATACTGATCGTGGGGTATTTTTCCTATTAGACGAGCAAGTGCCGCACTCAACTGCTTGAAACGTTTTCATGAGATGAAGAAAAGAGGACCTAAACCTTACAGCCTCCATTTAGATCACATTATTCAGAAAGCTATCTCAACGCACCAAAAAAGGGATCAGTACCGTGTGCAGAAAGACATCTTTATTCTAAAGGTATTACCATTACTGATTTTTCCAAACTGAATTTCACTTTGTATTTTGGAGACTTAGATCCTGCCCCCCAAGATTCACTCTGATTTAATTCAGTTATTTGCATGATTTCTTTGTGGTATTTTATTCATCTAATTTGTCTTGTTAGGTACTTGTGGATACTATATTGTATTTCTACAAACTGAGGAGCGAAATTACACTAAGGTTTGATGCCTTTTAGGACCAACTGTGATCTTTTACTATTAGATTATAACCATGCAATTTACTTGCAAATGTAAATTACTGTGGAGCATAGCCCTTTTAATGATTGTTACATGACTGGTAAGTGTATCATGTGACAAGACTGAAAAAAATGGTGCAAGGAAACTTACTGTAGTTTTTCATGTCTGTATTCCAGGATACAGAAGAAGCACTTGTAATGAATCTTCGAGACAGCCAAGTTCTCAATCATAAAGAGAATCTTGACTGGAATTGGAATTTAATAGGCACCATACTGAAGGTGAGCCTAAAAAGGGTGTGATACTAGTTTTACAAAATCGATTGACAGAAGTCTGCATTTCACATACAAGCTTTGATATTCAAACATTAATTCCATATGCAATCTCCTATGTTTTGAACTAATACAAATAATCCTGTATAATAGAGTTTATTATAAAATTAATTTGTTTTTACAAAATAAAAGAAGTATCTCTGACAGGGAGGGCATTATCTTAAATATATTTAAAGCACAGCTGTTAAGCAGAAAACTTTGAGGAAGTACTCAGTACAGCTTTCAAATCAAAATGGCTCCTGTCATTCGGTGAATCAAAGCCATACTTCTGTTGTTACCTCAAGTAACATTGTCTTACTGTCATCTTTACTGTGTTATAAAGATGCTCAAAGGACAATCAAGGGTTAATGGTGACAATGATAATCAATATTATATTAAAACAGTAATAGAAACTAAGTATTTCTGTTGACTGTGTATTATTTCTCTTTCCCCCACCCCCAGAGACTGATAAACTTGAGAGAGAGCAAGAATCTGGTACAAAGACCTGAATATGTGTATTAAAGTAACTTTGCTCCACCAAATTTCACTCTTCAGAGGCTTTTAACTGCAATTTACTGGATTGCTAGATACCCATGATGATTAATCAGATGGCTTTTTACCTTTGATTCAGTATTAAAGATATCAAGGAACTTTTTCAGAATCTTGTTCTTAAATAATCAGAGTAATACGTGGACTATGGAAGCTTTATGTAGTTGACCACTAAGGTGTTGGGGTTTTTTTTTACTTGAAATTTAAGTCAAGCTGCCAGTTTCAATGCTGTCTCAGACTTCTCTGGCAATAGATTTTCTAACTGTCCTGTCAAACTGTTGCTAATGTCTCAAAATCAGGGGATTTCTGTCTTTCAGAATGAAAAGTTTGTGTGCTTTCTGGTTTAATTCTAACCACTTCTATTTCTGTCAAAATGCACACCAGCATAAACTAAGATAATGTTATTAGGGTGGTCCATATTTAGTCCTTGAATGAGAAGCATCCAGATTCCAGTGTTTGGACTTGGCTGTCTTATGTTCTTCTTATCTTTGTCGCAGACTGTGGACAGCTGTGGAGCATCAGTTTTCTAACAATCCACTACTTGCATCTCATGTGGTCCTTTACTGCCTTTTTTACTTGCGTAGCTTGCTGAGCTGCTAAAAGAGCAGCAAAAATGGCAGTGGTCAGTATGGAGGAATTGCAACTTTGTCATTGACAGTAGAGCTTCATACTTTATCTGGCACTGTTACTAGTGTAATCAGTTCTACTAATCATTAAGTAGTGCACTTTATGTCTTTAGTGAAGTGTATCACTTAGGTAGGAAAGAAGAATGTTTTATGCAGTTTTTCTCCATCCGTTCTATGAAGATACTTACTAGTAGCAACAAAAATAGATCTGAAACCATAGAGACAACATATGGCTGTAAAAACAGAGGAAAATATAATAGAAAGGATAGGGTAGAGGAGAGAGTGGTGCGGCTTCATGTGATCCTTCTTAAAACATTCATGAAGAGTTTAAATACCATTTTAATAAGCAGTATTTAAATTAACTGTACAAGAATAATGATTATTTTAAAACAAATAATAGTGAAACTGCTACAAAAATTATTTCTCTATTATGCAGATCAATTTTTTTTATTTGCAGAGAAGAAACTGAAGAAACTTGTTAATTTTTCATTAGCTTTTCACAGTTTGCTCTTTTCATTAGTATTGCGGCCTTATACACATTGCATGTGACTGACATTCCCTGTCCTTTAGAAAAAAATTGAATAGTTCTTGGAGCAGGAAGTGTGGGGTTTTGAATAAATAAGGGGGTTTTATAGATAACATTAGATGCAAGAAAACTTACGCTTCTAATTATTAGGTAAATATATATTTAATAGTAATGAGAAAATTTTAGTGACTAATCAAGGACTGATGTACGGGTTTCATATAATGCTGTATTTGCTGTTTTTCTAGTGGCCAAATGTAAATCTAAGGAACTATAAAGATGAACAATTGCACAGGTATGTAAAAATTACATAGATCTCCTTTGCAGAGAAAAATTTGGAAAAACTGGATTTTAATATTGCAGTAAACTGTTCCTTGCGTATATCACATTTCTAAAACTTAATCTCTAGATAAGGAGCAAACCAGAAAATTAACATAATAAGGTTGCAGTATTTGCTTTAAATAAACAGGACTTTAAGCTTCAGTAGTTTATTTTCTATGCACAGATACTTTATATATTTATTCCCTTAACAAGCTTTGCAAACACCTGTTTCATTCTAAACCTTGAAGTATTACCTCTTTGATATTTAATACATTACTCTTTAACGTCAACACTTGACAAATTTTGACACAATGGGTCTACAGTTGTACATTTATATAGCTCAGCTTTCATCAAAAACTGAAAGGAAGTTATTTCTAGTTGCTCTTAATGGCAAGGAAAGCATCTGTGATTTGGGAGAAAGAAAACGTACAGCTCTGGTTCTTTTCATGTCTGTTTCTGTTGGCATTTAGACATTTTTATTTTGTGCATGTATGGTCATAGTGTTACTGTAATTAGTTCTTGAATGTGCCTTTTAACATGAATTTCAGAAATTTGTTTGGTGAAATTACTTTAGAGAGTAGTTCTGTTCTGCAGGCATGGAAAGCTACTTCTGCTGCTTCTGTGAAATTCCAAGTATTTTTGGTAGTGATGTGTTCATTTTATAGAAATACAGTTAATGCATGTGTCTACACATGTACGTGCATATACATATATATATATATACACTTGAGTATACACATATATGCACACATAAAAATGTGTTAGTTAATATATGTAACATATTCACTGCTAGCAACCCAGAAAAAAATTGATTTCATTTGACAAAACTTAAAGAAGCCCTCAGATTTTCTTATAATTCATCCTGTGTTTGGAGTTGGGATAGTGGCTTACTCTCACTTTAACGAAAGGCTTAGTGCTCTAGTTAAGTTTTCTTAATGTTCAACATACCTACCTTCAGACAGAACATTCTGTGTTATTTTTAAGCACTAGTGTGTGTTTATTTTTTGACAAAGAATTGGTATGAGGAAGCTCTCTGCTGAAGATTTATTTCTGCAATGCAAAACTCAAGCTATATATACCACGATCTCAAAAAGTCTGAGTCTGCATCTACATTTGCAATCGCTGTGTAATTCTACAGAAATGCTAAAGTGAGCTGAATGAAAATACTGTTGCAGAATAAATATGGCCTTTTCCTGGCAGACCACAAAAATGTATTTTTCACTTTAGTATTAACTAAAGTAGCTGAAGAAAACTCAGGTCACAAATTCTTGTTTTTCTCTTTTTAAGTCTAGATAGTATAGTCTTCAAAACTCACCACAGGCTAAACTGCAGCAAAATAAATTACAAGCATGAGAAGAAGGAAGCTATCTATGGCTTCCAAGAGTATAAAGGGTTTTAGTTCCTTTGCTTATTTTAAATCATGGCATGGAAAACCCTTCATAACATGCAGTACAGTCGCGTGTCTGAATAGTCGCATTACTGCTACCTGCTACTCTTCTTAATAACTTTTGTAAATTTTATTTCCAATAAACCAATTTAATGATAATGTATCTTTTCTACCAGCATCATTTTATACTGTGAGACTGTCCTTGTCATACTGAAAAATAGCTAATTTTTTTTACTTTCCATAGGTTTGTAAGGAGATTGCTGTATTTTTACAAGCCTAGCAGTAAACTGTATGCCAACCTGGATCTGGAGTATGCCAAGGCTAAGCAGCTGACTGTGGTGGGATGTCAGTTTACTGAATTTCTTCTTGAATCAGAAGAGGTAAGAAATGTTCAGCTCTTTAGAATTCGTAGTGCTACTGTATGCCACTTAGAGGAAAAACCTCAATTTTAGTAAAGACTTTGGGTGTTAAAGCTAAAATGAATAGTGTAATTAAGAAACATAACTTAAGATCTTAAATTACCCAGATGAGACACTGAGGAAGATGACTGTGTTTAAGTAGAAGTTTTATTAAATACAGCTTTATTAAATGCAACTTAGGCTTTGGAGTTCTTTTTATTTATGCTGTGTACATCCTTCCTTTCTCTACCTCCTTTCTTCTTGTGTGCTAAAGAATTTTTATGCCTTAGGTCAGAGCAGTATGTCATTGAACAGTCTTTTTCCTGGAAAGAATAGAATTGGTCCTGAAATGTCTCCAAGCTAAAGTCCTTTTATTTGCCTTGAACCTTTTTCTTTAGTCTGAATTGTGTTTTCTAGTCAGCCTTTCTCTTTTGTATCTGCATTGTGTTTGTACATTTTAAGAAAACTAAAATGATGGATTTCAGTAACGAGACACCGAGTTCTAGTAAATAGCATTTACTTTGTTTTGTTAGGATGGACAAGGTTACCTGGAGGACTTGGTTAAAGATATTGTACATTGGCTTAACTCTTCATCAGGAATGAAACCTGAGCGTAGTCTTCAAAATAATGGGTTATTGAATACCCTTAGCCAGCACTACTTCCTGTTTTTTGGTACTCTCTCTTGTCACCCTCATGGAGTGAAAATGCTTGAAAAATGCAATGTATTTCAGTGGTGAGTGGTTTTATTCTGTTTAAACTGTGCTTATGGGTATAATGAAAACTGTAACCTGCATGAGCAAAACCATCTGTAAAGATCCCTAGTTTGGCGGGGGGAGGGGTTCATTGGTTTTTTTTTGTTTGATTTGTTTTGTTTTGTTTTTTGTTTGTTGTGGGGGGTTAGTGGTTTTGGTTTGGGGTGGGTTTTTTTTGGGGGGGGGGAGGATTTGTTTGGGTTTTGTTAAGGAGGAGTCTTTTAGGCTGCCATTACTGAACAGACATGTGTGAACCTATCACAAAATTCAGTATCTGTCTGATGGAAATCAGTATCAGGAAGGATGGTACTGTACTGAAAAGATGGGGGGAGGAGGGGAAACAAGAACAAACAAACAAAACCCGCAAACCACTAAAAACTGGAAGGTATCATAGTCCTTGTGAATTGTGATGATTCATGTTGTACCTAAAATTCAGACTAATAGATTTGAATGAAGCTGTGAAGTTAAAATTTTCTTCAGGTCCGAATAAACAAAGATGTTTTGATATACTCGGGTTTTTTTGGGGTTTTTTTAATTGTTTTCATTGATTATTAGAGTGCAGTTTTTTCTACTAGTTTCAGAAAGCCTAGTTTACAGTAAAATCTAGACAGTTAATAGCACTAACTTTATGGCAAGCTAGAATAGTGCAGAATGTTTTACAATGAGGATTTGTGCACAGAGTTTCATGAACACTGTTATTCGTGCTCAAAGTCACTAATTAATGCAAACAAAATTATGACTGAGCAGTTATGAAAAAATGTTTATTTGGGGTCTTCCCCTTTGCAGTTCAGTGCATTATTTGTTCCCCATTTGACTCTAACAGATATAACAGGTTAGAGTTAACCTCATTTCATATGAGAACTTTGTATTCTGCATAGAAATTAAAGTCTAATTCAAAGTACTTAATGATCAGTACAATGCTGACTGAAAAATTAGTTCAAGTGGATTCAAATACTAATTTATTTTTTTTTATTCTCTCTTTTCCTTTCCCCCTTCCCCCCACCCCAGTCTTCTTAATCTTTGTTCTTTGAAGAACCAGGATCACTTGTTAAAATTGACTGTTTCTAGTTTGGATTACAGCAGAGATGGGTTAGCAAGAGTCATTCTTTCTAAAATCCTGACAGCAGCTACTGATGTGAGTTTGATTCTACTTACGTGCCACTGTTATTTGCCACTAGATGTTTATTTTGTTATTCAACGTGTATGACTTTATTTTTAAGCTATTATATATCCAGAAAAGTTTTTATTTTTGTGTTCAGAGAAATGAAACTCCTACTCATGCAACTTTTCAATTTGCTGTGAACTTCACACCATACATTTTGTTTGTGCTTAAGGAATTCAGCCATTCAAACAGGGGCTCAGAGCCCAATGTATGTATAAAGCTGGGATTATTTTTTCGTTTTAGCTGATTGTTTCAAATATATTTGCAGTAAATTTTACTTGCCATTTTATTGTCCCATCAGAGTAGTAAGTTCATATTTTCCTTCTCCAAACAGAAAATAATAATTGTTTTAACTATGTAGTAGCTATTTTGATTAATTCATGTTCAGGAATTATATTACAGGAAGTAAATATTGTGGTCTTTTGTTCTCTGTATCATACTTGGTAGAGTTACAGCAGTTACAAAGATTCATTCTAGACAGATTTTAACACTTGAACTACATAACACTGAATTATGCTTTTATGTTACTGTGTTATTCTGTAAGCTTAAGTTACCAAGTGATCATTTCAGCTCTTGTTCTCTTCTTTAATAATTACACTGCTAGTTGTCTATTCCAAGTACAAGGCGTACCACTAATGGAATGCAAGCCATTTCAACGTGGTTGTGCAGCCTAGGTCAGAGTTGCAAATCACTGTTCCACAGTCTTTCTTGATACATGTGGTATGTCAGTCCTGTCTCTCTTCCAAAAAATAAGCCTCTGTACATTGAATATGTGAAAATGTTCACATTTGAGTTGAAATAATGAGACAAGGTTTTGGAAATTTACTATGCACATTCACATTTGCTTCTCATTTTCTTTCAAGTGTCCAACCTGGGCCAATTCACCTATCTCTTGCAATACAGATAGTCACATGCATCTCAGCATGGATTGGTTCTATTTTAACATCTAAGAAATTTACTTGGTTATCTGTCATAGTCTTAAAGGTGTAGGGACTGAAGAACTGAAGAAAAATTTGGACATCTGATACTGGTTTTTACCAGCTATGTTTGTCTCAGCACAGATAAAACCTTTCTTAAGAAGCATACATTGTGAGGATTATTCTGTGGTTACTCCAGAACACTGCAAATTCTTGTAGATTAAGCCTGTTTGCATCTATTTTGCTTGTATTTTCTCTAACAGAAAATGGTGTTGAACAGTTCATGCTGTTTATTCAGTAAGTTTTGAACAGCAATACAGGAACTGTTCTGCTGTCACTTGTAGAAATTCATAGTAGTAAACCAAATGCTGGGAAACTCTTTATTTATAGAAAACACCACTTTTCTGTTTAGAAGATTTTTTAAGATGTTTTGAAGATCATATACTTTTAGGAAAAAAATTAAAATGTATTAACATAAATTCCCCAGAGGTTCTTATATTTGTTTGTTAATGTTTTCTGCAAAGCATTGCATAAATTTTTAAAAGAGTATACAGTTGAACTGACCATTTACAGGGTATTTTTCCTGCTAATTCTGATTTCTTCGTGGGTTGCTGTCACAGTGAATGGCCAATTGATAAGGAATTTCCAAGGAGACTTGCAATGAACAGATTATTTGTGATCTCAGACTCAAATTTCCCATTTAAGACAGAAATAGCTCTTTGGTAGACTGTAGTTTTAGTACAGGTGTGCATCACAGGTACTTGCTGTAAAATACAGTAATTGAAATGTATTTTTAAAACTGATAAATCATTAATTATGTTAACTGTTTTTCTTCTATTAACAAATGCATTTTCCTTGCTTTTGAAGAGCTGTAGGTTGTATGCCACAAAACACTTACGAGTGTTACTGAGAGCAAATGTGGAGTTCTTCAGCAACTGGGGGATTGAGTTACTGGTGACCCAGTTACATGATAAAAATAAAACTATTTCTTCTGAGGCACTTGATATTCTAGATGAGGCATGTGAAGACAAGGTGAGCATCCTTTCTCTTTTCAACCTCTTTTTGGTACACTATCCCATAAGCTATTCCCCACCCCTTTCCTCAGCAGCAAAGTAAAAGTATGCAAGAAGCTACTGATGGTTTCCTTTCTTGATTGTCATTGATGGACTTCATAATAGTTTATAGACCCCTTTGCTGAAAATGCTGCAGTATTAATGACAAGATAATGTAGATTTCTGGATTATGCCTACTTTTAAATATGAATTCAGACTCATTCAGCTATTTTGATAGTTATACTTTTTGTGAAAAGAATATATATTAAATGACAAAAGGTGCAGTACCGGAAGTAGACTTTTTAAGGAGGAGGTTAGTGCTGTTTGATACTTCCTTTTGCAAAAAACATCTTGCTTCTTTGCTGGCAGATTGTTGTAATTGTAGTTTTCTGAATTACGTAGTGCTCTGATACTCCCTATGCATTTTTAATTATTTTAGGCCAATCTCCATGCCCTTATCCAAATGAAACCAGCTCTTTCTCATCTTGGAGACAAGGGTTTACTTCTGCTTCTAAGGTAAATGTTGAATATGCTCTTTAACTTTACATTGTGGAAACAAGTAAGTGTTTGTTTTTTATTAAAATGATGTGATTTGTTTTAAGTGAAATATTAACTGTCTAATGTTACTTTACAGATTTCTGTCCATCCCAAAGGGGTTTTCATACCTAAATGAAAGAGGTTATGTAACAAAACAAATGGAAAAGTGGCAAAAGGTAATGCTAAGGATAAAAAGTGTGTTTGATAATAGGAGGAATGGTGTGAATATGCAGGTTAAGGTCAAAGATTCTTTAAAATATTGTCTTGCTAATGCCAATATATTTATTGCCTCAGTGACTTAATGATTTTGCTGAAGAAGGTTGACAGGGACTTATAGTTCCAAAGCTCCTCTATACATGTGTGCTTTTAATTTATCTAGGCCTTTTATATAATTTGGATATTTCAGCAAATATTTCAGGAAGAAATATTTCAGGAGTTTAGTGACTTTCTAAATGGTTGTTGTGTTAAGGTCTTACCTGGAGAAGTATGTAAAGGAATACTACTCTTCAAGATACCTGTTATCTCTGCTTATTGCTAATTAAAGTTAAATCTAGACCTCATGAAGATATAATTAGTTTGTGCTGTTAGGAAGTGAATAAGAACACAAGACCATTAAGAAAAATGCATCATTGCCATGAATAGAATAAAACTCTCCATACATTATTTTCTTTTCATAATTGATTATAAGTGCTTGGTCTCATTCCTACAGGTAACTTATAACTTGTTTATAAGCTAGCACTTTTGTAGGAATACTGAAGTGCATGATGGCCTGTTGGGATTCTTCAGGTTAAAATCAGATGTGAAGTATTTCCTTCTTTCCTTCCTTTTTTAACAAATTCACGGAAATAATTATGGTATGAATTGTCAACTCTGCAAACTCATTGTATGTATGAAGAGCAGTAATTTGGATGAGCCCCACCTTCAGATCATAAAAAAATTCAGCCTTCCTTAAGGAGGACTTCAATTATTCCTTCCTTATAAATTACCATACTATAAAAACATAAGCAACTAAATGTATTGCATCAACCTGTGTCTTGTTTTAGGAATATAACTTAAAGTATGTTGAATTGATTGAAGAACAACTAAATGAAGCACTTACAACATACCGCAAACCTGTTGATGGTGATAACTATGTTCGTCGGAGCAACCAAAGGTAAATTTTGGAAAATGTGTCTTTGGGCCTAAGGTGGTGGGACTGATTGAGAGAGCTTTAAACTAGAATCTGGGTGGATAGGGTGTAGCAAGAAGATTGCACTATGTAAGCCAAGGGTTGTTAAGGCATCATTTGAGAGTGGAAGGGCTAGCGGGGACATTTATGCTGCTCCTGGGAGCACGGGTGGTGAACTGGAAGTGGTGGCCAGTTTGTAGAACTATGATATCATTGGTCTTAGCGAGACTTGGCGGAGTGAGTCCCACAATGAGAGTGCTGGGATGGAGCGCTACAGGCTGTTCAGAAAGGATAGGCAGGGCAGGCAAGGTGGAGGTGTTGCCCTGTATGTAAGGGAAAGGTTTGACTGTACAGCACTTACAGTTAGTGGTGATGTGTTTGAGAGCATCTGGGTGAGGATTAGGGGGATGGAAAACAAAGGAGATATTGTAATGGATGTCTGCTACTGATTGTTCAGCCAGGATGTTAGCATTGATGAGTTACTCCATAGGTATTTAGGAGAAATTTCTGGTAGCCCTTGTCCTTATGGGGGATTCAACTTCCTAGACGTGAAGGGGAAATATCATACTGCTATAATGAGCAGGTCTTGGAAATTCTTGAAGTTTGTAGGAGATAAATTCTTGTCAAAAGTGCTCACTGGGCCAGCTAGGAAAGATGCCCTCCTAGAGATGCTGTTTGTGAATAGAGAAGGACTTGTGGGGGATGTGATTGTAGGTGGTTGTCTTGGCCACAGTGATCATGAAATGGCTGAGTTTAAAATTTTCAGTGGAATAAAAATAACAGCAGAGTTGCTACCCTGGACTTCAAGAAAGCAAACTCAGGAAGCTATTTAGCAGAGTACCCTGGGAGTCTGCTTTTGAGGTATTAGGAGTCCGTGAGTGCTGGTCTGCTTTTAGGACCTTTTGAAAGCAGAGGAGCAGGTAATCCCGTTGTGTTGGAAGTCGAGGAAGCAGGGCAGAAGACCAGCTTGGCTGAACCGTTTGCTCCTTGTGGAGCTCAAGAGGGAAAAGAAATTGTGTTATCTATCTCTGGAATGAGGTCAGGCTTCACAGGAAGATTATAGAGCTGTGGTTCATATATTCAGGGAGAAGACATGAAAGGCCAAATCTCAGTTAGAATTAAAATTTGGCCAGTATTGTGTCAGGTAAGAAGGAGTTTAAGTATGTTAATAGCAAGAGGTCTAAATAAAACATTTTACCAATACTTGTTGAAGATGGTCACCTGATTAATAGGGATGAAATAAAAGTGGAGGTATTCAATGCTTTTTGCCTCAGTCTTTAAGAACATTGATCGATCTTGGCCTGCCCGGTCCTGTGAGTCAGAGGAGAACAGCCGGTTTCCATTTGTGGACACTGAAATTGTAAGGGACCAGCTGCATCAGCTGAATGTGCTCAAATCAGTAGGATCTAGCAGATGTTATGGCAAGATCCCTCTCGATCATCTGCCAAAGATTTTGTCAGCGGGGGAAATCCCTGCTGACTGGAGGCTAGCCAGCTTTATTCCAGTTTATGAGAAGGGCGTAGGGAAGACCTAGGAAACTACAGACCTGTAATCTAACCTCAGTTGCTGGAAGAATTATGAAGATCATATTAGGTAATTTTGAAAGGCAATTAAAGAACAAGGTAATCATCAAGCACAGTCAGCACAGGTTCACAAAGGGAAATTAATTTGATATGCTTGTATAATAAGGTTCCCCCACCTGGGATGAAGGGAAAGGCAGTAGATGTAGTTTTTTCTGGATTTTCATAAGGCTTTTTATACTGTCCCTCGCAGCATCCTGCTGGGCAAATTGTCAGACTGTGGAAGGAGTGGGTTCAGTGTGCTGGACAAAGAACTGGCTGAATGCCAGAGCTTGAATGGTTATAGTGGATGGGGCTACATCTGGCTGGTGACTGGTCACCAGTGGTGCTTCTCAGGGCTCAACTCTAGGGCCAGTTCTGTTCAATATATTTATCAGTAATGGGGATGGAATGCAGGAGTCATATGCAATCCGTTATCAGTTTGCTGCAGATGTCAGAGGCGGAGGTGTTGTTCACTCTCTTGAGGGACAGGAGGCCTAGCAGAGAGGGATCTAGATAGATTGAAGCATTGGGCCATCTTAGCAAGTCCAAAAGATTCTGCACCTAGGACTGAGTAATGCCAGGCTCCAATATAGCCTAGAAGAGGAATGGCTGGAGAGCAGCCCTGCAGGAAGGGATCTGGGGTGCTGGTCGGCAGCAGGCTCTGCGTGAGTCAGCACCGTGCCCCCAGCGGGCAAACCCCGTCCTGGGGTGCATACCCCGGCCCTGGGGTGCACCAGACACAGCATCCCCAGCCGCTCAGCAGAGGTGGTTCTCCTGCTCTGTTCAGTGTTGGTGCAGCCTCACCTGGAGCACTGTGGGAGTGCTGGGACCCACCATTTTAAGAAGGATGTGAAGGTCCTTGGATGTGTCCACAGGAGGCAACAGAGCTGGTGACAGGGCTGGAAGGAACGTCCTGTGAGAAGTGGCTGAGGGCTGTGGGCTCAGAATCATAGAATGGTTTGGGTTGGAAAGGACCTGAAGATCATCTAGTTCCAACCCCCCTGCCATGGGCAGGGACACCTC
>NW_009925983.1:122162-125427 GCF_000696875.1 Nestor notabilis | reverse complement strand
ACAGCCTCCCCAGCACCCCGCCCGGCTCCATCCCTGCTGCTCATCCCCATCCTCCCTGTGAGCGGGGCTCCCGCAGCAGTGCACACCGTGCACTTCAGAAACAGCAGGAACTCGGATGCCGAAACTTACTTGTTCCAATATGTCCATCCTTCGGGAAGCGATACATCCTGACAAGACACCGTGCCTTTTTTCTAGTCCCGCAGATTGCTCCCCTGATAATAAAAGAAGTCTGAGAAACCATAAATGAATGTTACCCACAAGCGTTTTCCATCAAGTCAAAAGGTGGGGCTGGCTCTTGGGAAAAGGGTATTATTGAAGTTGTTGCCATCACAATGTCAAATACCTCATATGCACCTTTGTTCATAACCTGGCTCACTGCAGAGCCGAGTAAAGATTTGTTACCCGTGCAGATGATTTAGCAAGGTACCTAAGCTCAGGCTACCCTGCGCATTTGAGAAGTCCCACAGAAATCAGTGGTTCTTGAAGAAAGGCATGTCTGCTGATGGAAATGAAAGACTGGCCTTAGACGCTGTGCGTTTCATAACGCTTCCCCTAGTCGCGCCATTGAAAATGTCCATTTTATTACACAACAAAACCGCGGGTGTTTGTGGTTTGGGGTGACTCGGTGCATGAGGGTTTTTAGGAACAAATAGAAGGCAATCTTATCTGACCCAAAGGTTTCCTCATACTCACTGGTGGTTTTTCACCTGGGAATCTCTGGGTGCAAAGAGGTACCTTCGGAGCAGTGCCTGTAATTTATGGACATCCCAGGCATGCTGTCTCCAAAGCACGTTTTACAGCACCAGGTCAGTACACCTTGCCTGTCAGCACAGACACAGTGGTGACAGGCGCACATCATCCAACCTGCCACACATGCCCTGGCCGGCGGATCCCCGCCACCCAACTCCTGTGCCCTGCGGGGAGTTAACGGTGAGCACCGGGATGCAGTGGACGGGATCACAGCCTGTGACCTGGTGCCATGACTCCGTAACCGGCAGTTTCACTGTGCACTGATGGGCAGATCTGCCCCTGCTCAGAATGAGCAGCCCTTGACCGCCCAACCGATAATGCCAGCGCGACGCGGGGAGGAGGCATGTGCAATAGCAGGCTCTGAATACAGGTATCAAGAGCTGATATTCTCCTTCGTCTTACATGGCTTCCCTTTCCAGTCCTGTTTCCCTAGGACAATGTTAGGTGCTTCATGATACTAGAGTAATAGAGATACGGTACCACACACGTTTTGGTTTAGATATGTGTATGTACCGGGATGGTGTACAGAATGTTTAGGCAAACCTAAACATTCCTTCAGAGGTGCCATTTAAGAGCGATATGATTCCTCCAGAGGTCCCTTCAGAGATGCATTTAAGAGCGATAGGACTCCTTCAGCCCACAGTTCTCCTCTCTCCTTTTCTGCCTTTTGTCTATCCCTTCGTATTTTTGCGATCTTTTTCTTTTCTTAAACTTTACTTTTTTTCCCTCCCCTTTGCATAAAGCCCTTAAAAGTAACAGGGGAAATGAACCAACATACAAAACGTTACTTTCGGAAAGAAACAAATTAATGTGGAAAATCCTGTTTGTCTAACCATTTCTAATTCAGTATTGCTGATCTTAAGATACTACTTTTAACGACATGTAGAGAAGATGTTCAAACAGGGGCAGGATTTTCAGCTGAGGGTGGCCCTTTCAAATCAGAAATTCCTGTTTCCTGAGAGTTTGGACGTCTTGCCACATCATAAAACTATATTTCATCTTTCTTTCTTTTTTAAATTCTCATTCACACCAGCTCTGTTCAAGGCACACATTTCTGATTTAAGATAAAAAAGCCACTACACTCAACTCGCATCAAAATTAAGAGAGAGGGGAGATTTTAAAACTGAAGAGCAGATAGAATGCTTTGAGCTCTGCTTATGAGAAATAAAAAAAGACTCCTGATGCATTTCTGAGCAGTGAAAGCCTTGAGAGAGGGGAAACACAGAAACAACAACCAAGGTTTCTGCCTGTGCCTGTCTGAATGGTCAGGCTGAGCAGAAAATAGAAATCGATGGACAGTGGGTGACATTTGCCATTTGAAACGTATCGTAAATGTTTCAGCACCTTGACAATGGAGCACGTAACAGAAGCTCAGAGCATCCAAGACCCTTCAGCTAAACAAAATGAAAATGGGCAGCTCTGTTTTGGGAGGTGCCTTTCTTAACATCTTTCATGTCTGTTTCTGAGGAATCATACCTGCAATAGCAAGACAAAAACTATGTATTAATAAACCATAATGATTTTTCCACACATCTGGATTGCCCTCCAAGAGAAACAGACCTCTGAGACTTGCCTATGACATTTCCCTGCAAATAAGAATTGGCTCTTGCAAAAGACCTGTTGGCCAGTGCCAAAACCCATTTCCCTGACAGAAAATACCACGACCACAGGACATTTCTGCCGTAAGTTATATTGCACACAATAGTTCTGCATTTCTTCAGCCTACCTTATGTTCCCACTTCTTCTCAGCCTGTGCCTTGAAAACTACAGGCCTCCAGGCTGGGCTTTCCCTTTTTTGCTTTTTCCCAGATTATTGCCTTTTTTGCTCCAGGAAAGCACAATCGGAAGGAGCAGGCGCCCTGCTGACATCAGCTGCAATGTGAAAGACTTGGTATGAAGTCACCATACCAAGTGCCACACCAAGAGCTGGTCTTCTCACCACTCCCGGCTGCACCACCCTCCACTTTCTCTCCAATCCCAGTGAATACTCCTCTGAACACAGCCAAGGATCATAACTGCTGCTGGTTGTCCAGGTGTCACCCACTAGCAGACAAAGCTATCAAGATAGCCACATTTTAGCCAACAGGCAAACACCTGACTGGAATAAATTCTATGAAATGGACACATACGCTGTGCTTTCCCAGGGCAACCTCAGGTGGAACACTAGAATATGGAGCAATAGCACCAATTTCTGGTCATTTATATCTTTTACAAGAGAATTTGGCCAGTGCATCTTGCTCCCACCCATGCATCCCCCTTGTTGCATGGCTGCTGAGTACAGCAAAGAAGTCTCAAAAGATAGCTGGTGGAAGAAAAAGAGAGGGATAAAGTGGTACCATGTCAAAATCCTCAAAGTCTGCAGAAGGAACAGCTGGAGGTACAGAAAGGTGGGATGCAGAACTAGGGTGTGGAGGTGACCACATCTGGAAGGGATATCAAGGTCAGGCCAAACATTATCTGCAGTACTAAGAAGGAATTGATGTAGGGAAGGCAGATGTGATGGCACCTGAGTAGG
>NW_009925983.1:117431-122131 GCF_000696875.1 Nestor notabilis | reverse complement strand
CTGGAACCACGGAATCATCATAGAACCATAGACTGGTTTGGGTTGGAAGGGACCTTAAAGCTCATCCACTTCCAAACCCTCTGCCATGGGCAGGGACACCTTCCACTGGAGCAGGTTGCTCCACTGCACATTAGTCTAACCTAGGTTTGTAGTGGAAGCCAAGTTTCTTTGACTTTGTGTGAGGCAGTGCTGTACCTGCTGTATTCCTGGAGGAAGACTGCGAGACACATTACTGAACTGCAATACAAAAACATTCAATATCATGATTTTTCTTGCAGTCTGCTTGGATTTTTTTACCGTTTTAGATTAATGGCAATATAATGTAACATTGTCATGTTGTGGAACATACTTTAACTTACATAAATATCACAGACCTGCATTATTAGTCAGGGAAGTTTGTTATTTACTTACTCGTAATTCTTTGCATTTCATTTATCTTACACAGCTAAACTCCTTTTATGAATTTCACTATCAATTTCCCTTCCGCAATGTCTCTTGCTGACACAGTTCAGTTTCCAGCTCTGTGGAGAATTTTTGTTTTGCTTTAGATTCTTTCATTAGTTGGAATTTTGATTGGGTTTAGTGCCATTGGAGAAAAAAATTGCCAGCAAATATGCAGGTTTTTCAAAACAACAACCCTCACTCAGAAGTCTTTTTTCTAAGGATGCTCACTGTAGCCCTTCACAGGCTTTGGCAAACATCCCTTCTGGTGGTCCTTAGCAAGGACCATCTGTGTCTTTCTACTTCATCTAGTAATGTTGGGGATCGTGCTAGATTTCAGTGGAAGAAGGACTGATCCCTTAGTGACCTTAGCTAACTGTTTATACCATACTCATCACTAGGTTTTGTGAATGCTGTACAATAAAATCAAACAGGTCAAGGCCCAGCGATAGGTTTTTTATCTCCTTATATCTTAAATATGCAAGGATTTATTTACCTATTTCTCTATTAATCTATTCATTTATTCATTTAAGCTCTGATTGCTGAAGGAAAGCTAAGGCAAAGAGCTGGGGTTTACACATGGACAAAAAGAGCATTATTTTCTGCAGAAACTTCTGTATTTTGGGGCTAGCTAAAATCTGAGCTCTCCACTTTTAAATATAAACTTCTGCTCAATGTACTTTTACCCTTTTTGACTCAGGTGTAGGGTTGCATTAAAACACTTAATTATTAAGAACACAATTTTCATAAGAAGAATGTTTTCTTCTTCCAAGAAACTTAAACTGCTGCTGTTCTGTGTGAAGTATTTTGGTATGTGACCATAAAATACCAAACAAGCAAGAAGAGTGAGTTTCCTCTGTTCGCTATTTAAAAGCACCCCATCATGTTAATTATCAGGCTGGGAACACACAGGGAAAAGCCAGGTCTCTCTAACAGGCTACATCTAATAAAGACACCAAAATCATCACATTCCACACAGAATAAGCATAAATAATCTGTTTATCTCCTTTTTGCCGTGCTATAATAACAAATTAAATTGCTAGCAGTGCTGATATTTAGGTTGTTATAATTAGATAGATCATCATTAACATCCCCTTTAAATGATCTGGGATACTTTCAACCATTCTCTAGGGAATTGTCTCGGCTTTTCTCCCGACTGAGACATCAAACTACATGTAAAGGGTTTAGCAGTATTTTGCAGAGTGTAGTCACAAGCCCTGCTTCAGGAGGTAGAGTTTATATAGACTCTTGTGGCAGAATTTTAACCGCTTCCTTGAATGAAATAATCTTTACCAGAAAAGAAGGGTCAGTTTTTCCTAGCATATCCAATCCTACTTTCACACTGCCTGGTATACTTGTGTCAGTCATGGGTGGGAAATACAACATATGTAAAGGATCCATCAAAATGTCTTCTTTTTCTCTCCAGCTGTTGATGCAGTGAATTGGACACACTCATTCTGAGGTGGAACATGGCATTCAGACACTCCCCGAAAAATGACAAGGGTTTTCCCTAAGCCTCAAATCTAGTAGCCAACGTTTCAAAGTTCAAGCATTCTCACATACCATGCAAGGCTTGCAGTCTTCAGACTTTTCCTTAGCCTCCGAAATAATTATTTCAATAACTGGTGGATGCCCATTGTCATAGTTCCAATATACACAGAATCACAGAATCAACCAGGTTGGAAAAGACCTTTAAGCTCATCAAGTCCAGCCATTCCCCAGCACTGCCAAGGCCACCACTAACCCCTGGCACTGAGCGCCTCGTCTGCACAGTGTGTGAACACTTGCAGGGACAGTGACTCCAGCACTGTCCTGGGCAGCCTGTTCCAATGCCTGAGCACCCTTTGGGGAAGACATTTATCTCAATATCCCATCACAATGACACTAATGTTTGTAAATCAGGCAGCATCCCATGGGCATTAAGGAGTCCCTAAGAACAGCTAGTTTATCCTCTCAGCCACCTGGGTGCAAACTCCAATGTAGTCAGGAACCCGATCAGTGTACTGGCCTTCATCTGCCCTTGGTGGATATTTGTCCTTACAGAAAGCTACAGTGCAACATATTTGATAATATCTAGACAGGAGAAATCTGAGATTAGCGAATCTAAAGCATGAATTTCTCATCCCCCGAGACCTCACGTGACATATCTGTCTATATCTACCTCTCTCAATCTCTCAGTCTCACATCTATCTGTCTGTACCAGTTGCCAGCTTAGTCTCGTTTTGAACGGGACACTGAGCTGAGCACACACTAAATGGATCAAATAAAATACATATACTGCACCAGATGATACTTTGAAGAGACTGTCAGTGACTTTGCTCCCACCCTTCCCCCTGGCATTATGCCCCGTTTCAGGCTACAGTTCAAAAAGACACTAAATCTCGCTTTATAACTTCTAGTACTGGATCAAAAATGCCACACCAATACAAAGCAAGTCTGATGGTAGGAAGTCAGGACATTGGAAAATACTAACGAGCTTGAACAGTCAGGGTTTATACCAGATGAGACACTTTCTGTTCCCCTGCAGCCCCAGCATAAAACCAGCACACGCTCTGCCTGGTTAATTTAGCAGAAGGATGCACAGGTCTCATGGCAGATCCAAGTTATTGCTGGTGTGTGACCCAGCAGCACGCACCGCTCTCGTGAATGACAGAGGACAACAGTCGCGTGTACACATACACATACAAGAATGCTGTTACAGCCTTTTGTTTTCCCTATAGTTATTTTTCCTCACATGTTGCTTACGTCAGACTATTTGAGTTCTCCCTTTAGCTCTTCTCTAACGAAGAACTTCACAAGAGTCTGGGAGGAACTGATTAGGCTGCACTGTTTCACAAACCTGAATTACACCTCTCTGTTCCCCAGACTGGAGGTCTTGGGAACACCTCACTGGGAGACAAGAAGACATCTGAAGCTTAAATCCATGCAGTGTTGTTCAAAGGGAAGCAAAGACGTGATACTTTGGAAACAAAAAATACACACTGATGTGCCCTGTTCCTTTTACTAGGGCTTAAGGCTACACCCTTGCCTAAGTACCTTTAGCAAAACAAGGCAAGCAAAGATGGGATCTGAGGATTACAGCTGATCCCACAGTATGCCCCCTTTTTCTGAACATACCCTTGCATTGAGTTGTTCAGTACTGCTTTTTACATTTCTCAGTCACAAAACTCAGAAAGAGAAAATACCGTAAAGTTGAGCTTCCTCCACTCACATTTGAGGTTCTGCACTGAAAGACTGAACAGGTAGTTCTGAAAATTACACCTACTTTGTTCTACAGAGTGGAAGTTCGGAGAGGAGCCCCATGGATCAAAACCAGCCATCCCCAGCCCCAGTCTGGCTGTAATCCCCACCACTTGCAGTCTGAAGTGGAATACAATGCCAGGTGGTAGCCAGCAGTAACCGAACTTCTGGCTCTTTTCAATGTCCTTCAGCAAGCCAGGGCATCCAGGGACCTGCAAGTCCTAAGTGAAAACAGATGTCACCCTTTTACCATTCATATCAAATATGAATGGTGCCTCCCAATTCAGTTTCAAGGCTCCCAGGTTTCCCTGAAGTCAGTGGATTTTTTGCCATAAGCTTTGGTGGGCATGAGGGATGTCATTTCAACAGTAAATTCTGTTGAGTTTACTGGAGTCACCCACACGCTTGAAGTAAATGGCATATTTTTATGTGTTTGCAGGATCAGGAATGGAGGAGCGTTTTCCTTGTGAAATTATGACACTTTGTCAACATGCCTCAAATTTGTCAACAGTTTGGCAGGATTATCTAAAAAAATACGTAACAAACTGGAAGAGCTGCACGTTATTTTGCTTGAACCTAAAAGGTTTCAGTCCTGCAGTGCTCGAGCAAACAGAAAGCCTGTGAAATTTTACTTGAATAAACATGGAATGGAGGAGCGTTTTCCTTGTGAAATTATGACACTTTGTCAACATGCCTCAAATTTGTCAACAGTTTGGCAGGATTATCTAAAAAAATACGTAACAAACTGGAAGAGCTGCACGTTATTTTGCTTGAACCTAAAAGGTTTCAGTCCTGCAGTGCTCGAGCAAACAGAAAGCCTGTGAAATTTTACTTGAATAAACATCGCAGGCTGGTGCTAACTTGTTATTGGTACTGAAACAGCTCAGCAATTGGCCAACCAAGAAAACACCAGACAAGGAAAACAATGTGAGAGGTGCTATAATAGATAGTGCTGCGTTTTGAGCCAGTCAGACAAAACCAAACACAAGCTTTGGGGAAAGAAAAACCCTCACTAGAGT
>NW_009925983.1:114252-117400 GCF_000696875.1 Nestor notabilis | reverse complement strand
AGGAAATACCACTTCATGCTCTGTACATTTCACGTTCATCCAGCACAGTGAGAGAAATGCTCCATCAAAAGCACTAGAACATTTTACAAAGAAAACCAACCATGGGTTTATGGTTATCGTCATCAGGTCAAGTATCCACCACATGTAGCTACAGAGAAAAAGCAAGTCTGCAGAATATCTGAGTGTGAAAAAATAAGCTATTAAAACTAAGACAAATATACTAGAAAAAATCCCAAGCCACAGAAGATTCATTCTGGGTGTTCATTTTACATGCATAGGGCGAAGCCCCATCCAAAGGAGGAATGCCAAATACCATAAAAGTGCATCTATCCCACGTGCACTGAAAGCTTTCAACTTTTCCCCTCCAAAAGCATAGCCATGGTGCAGACTGATGAGTCCTTTCTCTTTTCTTTGCTTTATGATTTTACCTTCTCAATTTTATTCTGCCCTTCTTTGTTTGACTGTGGGGTTTTTGCTTAGTTTGATGAACTATTAAACTAGAGCTAGAAATCAGATTCTTTCTCCCTTTAAGAATGTCAGTTAACAAGAGCATGGGATAGAGACCACTTTCATTTTTATATAGCTTTCTGAATGTATTGTGTGGATGATGCACATGGTACCAGTGAATTTGGCTCTCATAGGTCATGAGATGTGCTCAAAAAAGAAGGTTAAAATCCAACTGAAATACTACTGAAATCTCCTCAGTTCCTTCCAGTTGTTCAGTTACTGAAAAGTGTGCTATAAAAATTGAAGCTGCAATAGACTTTCAAGTTTTGGTTTGCAACTGCGAAGGCAGGGAAGACACAGTTGAAGTAGAGTGATAGCTGATGCTCACACGTTTCTGGCATGTCAAGTTTGAAGAGAGAGAAACAAGTACTCACAAAACTCCATGTGATATAGCAGCATACCTGAGTTAAGAAGTGGAATTCTGAGGACACTGTGCAAAGGAATTTAGCAAGGCTGACAAGAATCAAGGGAAGGTACTTTTAATTTTCCTAAGTAGATAAAACAAAGGAAATTCGTAAGTAGAAGACAGAAATATGACCAAAAGATGACAGAGAGCTCCACTCATCCTTCACCATATACAACTTCATGACTACTCATACCATGGCCCAGACTTAGATAAGATCACCTAACGGATGGAAAACAGGGAAGTAACAAAACAGAAATGATGCTGGTGAGCAGATGAGACCTTTATGGGGAACCTGCTACCACAATACTGTCCCCTTCACCTAAACATATACAAAAGCGTTTGGCCTGTGCATTCCACGGTTTGCAAGAGCTTACTCCTCACTCACATTTGTGAGCAGACATCACGTCAACTCCACTTTAATGGCTAAAAACTCATCCTCCAGTTTGAACTTCTCTGGACGTCTTTGACAGTCCTTGTGTTGCGATCCGCCCCTCCTAACCCAGGTAACTAAGATGGGGTGGATGAATCAGTCTCTGTAAATCCAGGGCCAATTAATCTTGCTGATTACAAGGAAGTCACAGGAGGAGGTTAGGCTCAGACATCCGGCTGCCCCGGCACTGCCTGGTGAGACAAACCCCACCTGGGCTCTGACCTCCCAGCTCCCTGAGCAGTGCTTTCTTCTAGCTGTGGTTCCTTCCTGGCAGCCAGTGACCTCTCCTCTGACTTCTGCCTTTGCTGTCTTCACCTTTGCCTTATAGAAGTGCCCCATACAATACTTCCATTATAACAGAAAAAGAACCCTGCTTATGGAGCCTCCTCAACAGTGGAGACTACTACAAGCAAATCAAGCCTGTCCTTTGTCCTCAACACTGGCTTCCCAAGGAATCCCAAAGAAGATGAGATTCCTCATTTTACTGTAGCTGAAAAACAAGCCTAATGCTTCAAGGTGATAACCACAATAATAACATCATTCCTCAGACACACTGGAGCCCATCAGTGATCCTTGTTTGTATAGGAAACTGGGGTAAGGCGGCACTGAGAAACAATCTCTGCTGCCTTCTGTTCCAACCGCAAAGCTGCGAGCTCCTACCTGCCATGTCCATACAGGGAAGAGAAGCACAAACAACTGAAAACAAACAGAAAACCTCCAGCTGTCAAGGTAGACAAAGTCTATGTGCAGTAAGACAATGAACAGGGTTTACTCAGCTTGGAAAAGGTACAACTCATGAGCAATACGGAGGACAAATTGTTCTGAAGTGGAGCAGAGGGAAGCTTAATTCATAGTTATGCCCCCCAAATCCCATGTAGCAGGCCAAAGTGGGATTAATTTGTCCTGCCATGTTGGGTTGTGTAAGAGGATGAGCCGAGCCCTAATATATGAGCAGTCTAATATCACTCACTATATCAAACCATTAAAAGCTCCTTCCTCCAGATCCCAACCTATTCAAGGAGGTGACAGACAGCTAGCAATCTACCTTTGGTGTATGATCTTAGCTATAACTGTATCACTCCTTGTATCTATTCATAAAAGAACAGAAGCAGTGGCCAGAGAACACATACGTTATTAAAAAATTCTTGGATCATACATAAATTCTTTTGGTATTGATATTCTTTATATACCACATAAAGAGCAGCACATCTTTATGGTCTAAGCCAGGCAATTTCTATGGAGCAGAGAGAAAATGTGTTGGCTTCAGAGTCACAGATGCATTATACATTTATACATAGTATTCCAACTGACAGGGATGCTCTGCTCCTTCTGCCTGCGCTAAGGCCAGTGGGCCATATTCTGCAGTCCTTATCCAGTTGCCTCTTGGTCTTTTTGCTGCTTGAGTCTGGGAGACATCCTGCCTTCAGCAAGAACAGCAAATAAAAACTTCACGAACTGGTCCTGCATTTGGTCTGCTATCTTTTGAAAAAGCTGTTGAGGCTTGTGGTAACATAATGCGGCTGTAGATGCTCCAGACCCTGAGTTTTGAACAGGACAGACCGAAACAGAGCCAAAACAGTGGCAACTCTTTATGTCCCAGACAGCAAAAAACCAAAACAGGAGCCTGTTCTGCAGAGAAGGACAAGGACTCCTTGCTTCTTCCCAAGTGTGTGAAGAGATGAACTTTGCAATGTGGCCTGCAAGCAGCAAATATGAACCCCTCAAGGCTGGAAGAAGCTCAGGGACTTACTGAGGTGCCTTCCTCCCCAGAGCAATGTCAGAGGCTCCCTTCTCCTACAGGGAGG
>NW_009925983.1:108809-114221 GCF_000696875.1 Nestor notabilis | reverse complement strand
GGGGGGGGGGGTCCCCGCGGGAAGGCGGCTCCTGATGCTGAGCCGCTGCTTGGCAGGGGATTAGAGCTGTCCCTGTAGGCTGGCCAGCCTCAGGATGCTGTGGGGCTTTACAAATCAAAGCTAACACTGGCACTGACTGTTCAGAACAAGGCAGCCCAGCTGCAAGCGTTTTGAGACAGCTTCCAAATGCGCCTGAGATGGGGCCTTGCTGGGGGCGAGTGAGGCAGTGGTGAGTCTGCAGGATGAGGTGTGAGGAATCACAGGAATGAGGTCTGCTTTGGAG
This sequence comes from Nestor notabilis, assembly GCF_000696875.1. Lineage (NCBI taxonomy): Eukaryota > Metazoa > Chordata > Aves > Psittaciformes > Psittacidae > Nestor > Nestor notabilis. The sequence goes on along the minus strand of NW_009925983.1, from coordinate 113,938 downwards.
AGAGCAAACGTAACCAGAGAGAATTGTGAAGAAAAATGCCCTTCTCAATTAGTCTTGCATTCCAGTTATCCAGCAAGGAATGGAAAGCTAACCAGGACTGGGAACATGAGTAATAAGTGGCAGGTACACACCCTCCCAAAGCGGCAGATATTATCCCTATCCTGCTTGTTTTCCCTCTGTTATTAACAGCGACGCGCTCTTATCTGGATGGCACCGCAGCCAGCTGGCCCTCCCCACATGCCAGGGGAGACAACCAACCCTCCTAACCAAACCTGTAAAGATGAAAACAGAGGCGTGTTGTACCTGCGAAAGCAAAGCCACACAGCAACCCATGTGTCCCCACTGCCTGCCTGACCTGCACGTGAAACAACCTGGTCCTCAAAGTGAGCCTGGCAGCTCCGAAAGCGCAGGAGAAACCCTCTTGAGTTTAGGGTCAGACAGGTAAAAGACCTCAATGTCCACAGAGAAAGCAGCTCGTGGTGAGCTGAAGGGCACACATATGGGCTGCTCTGCCTTCAGCAGGTTCCCCTGCACTGATTGCAGGTCAGTTGTAAAGCTGCTTTTACTTAGACTCCATCTCATGGGCTGAGAACCCCCTCCTTTCTCTAGGGGATAAATGCATCTCAAAGGTGTCTGAACATGTCTTGTCTTGTACAACAGAACCAGAGTGATTTCCTCATCCTGGATAAAATATATTAAACAGCAATGTTTTCCTGATAGAGGATGTAGAATTACTGGATTAATACAATAAAATCTCAATGGCTGTTACTTCTGGAGTTCCTTCTTTAGTGTACAACTGAAACCAGAGCACCACACTGCTAGACACAACCCTCGTGAAGCTGAAGCTTTTACCATTTAGGGTATTTCAAGCCAATTTTATTTTGCCTCATCTTTCAAAAGATGAAGATTTCACAACCTGTTTCTCTGAACTAAAACAAAAAAAAAAAATAAATTGATTTCCACCAAGACAACCCTGAAGACAACCAAGAAAAATAAAATAAATACATATTTCTCCGAAACAACATTATCCTTCCCCCCACAATCATGAAATCATGGAATGGTTTGAGTTGGAAGGGACCTTAAAGATCATCTAGTTCCAACCCTCAGTACTATCTTTAAGACAAGGACTGCTTTGAAAGCATCATCTCCCTCATGCTGGTTAAAGATGGGGTAGGGAAAAGCTTTTCAGACAGTGCCAGAATGGACAGGGTCCACCTTTCACTACATTTCAAATGAATTGCCTTTGAAATGCAGGTAAACCAAACCACTGCACTGACACCCCCCTTCTCACATCATTTGCTAAGGGTTTTCTTATTACACAGAAATGTTACATCTGTTACTGAAGATTCAAACATACAACGGAACAGAGACTCACATTTGCACACACACAGATATACAATATTTCTAGTCTAATACTAGGAAGCTTCCAGATATACTTGTGGCTAGGCCAGAGTGCGAATCTGGGGTGGGGGGAGGAATGGGAAGTGCTTGAAGAGTTGAAACTGTCAAAGATAGAGCATTTAGGCAAACAAACCTCATTAATTTTAGTGCAAGGTGAATATCTAAATACCCAAGCTGGCTTTGAGAATGTCAGCCTTAATCTCTTTGTGAACAAGTTTCTAGATTTCCTTTCTCATCTGACTAGAAAAGCCTAAACTCTCCTTTATAGTGCTCTGAACTTCTCCTTGCTGTCATTGTGTTACTGAATACAAACCAGGAGAACCTCCATATCAATAGGCTGCTCTCATTTCCCTTTCCAACGTGATTGACATCAAAAAAGAACATCATCTTTAATTCTCTAAAGTGTTGGTGTTGGGAACGGATTCTTTAAAAACAACTACGCTTGGTTTTCATCACACTAGGGCACATCCAGAGAATTCTGCAGAGCTCTCTGAAATTATCTCCATGTAAATCTGGTTTCAGTGAAACAGACTTGAACTAAAACAAACAGGTATTTGTGACTGGTCATTGTCGAGTCGATGTTCTTCATAAGCAAACTCAGAGGGACAGGCTTGCAACCAGTTGCAATGTCATCATCTGCTTACATTAGTGGTACATTTGGCTCAGAATCTTTTCAAGTGGAGTATTAGCAAGACAGCAGATCAATAAACAACACGGACAAACAGCATCTTCTTCAGACCTATGTAGTTCTACAGAGGAAGGAATATGACCGTTAGGGTGTTCTTTAAACTGTAAACACATCATTATCCAGCTGTTTAATTCCCCCCTTACACTGCACAATAATAAAGATAAATAAACATTATAAACCCCCTGGTTAACATTCCTCTGAGCAACTTATCAAACTGTTGTTTTTTCAAGACAAGGAATCTCTATTTGGATTCCTGCTCCTTCATTACCACGCACTTTATATTTTGGGTCAAATGATCCTCGAAGTTGAGTATCCTCAAGTCCCACAGGAGACAGGGAGCACCTTGGAGGGCTGATGACCAAGCTGGCTGCTCATTTAGCATCCTTAGCTCCTTGCAGATTCAGCTAACGTTTACGCAGTTTATCTATCCAAGGGATGGGCTGTGCACAGTTAGAAACAGTGCAGTGACATGAATCGTCCAACTCCTTTTACATCTTTAAAAGATGTCTTTTGAAAAGATTTCTCCTTAATCATAAGTATTTTAATAGGCGTAATGCAATTCTGCCCGAAATATCCACACAGGACACTCAGTAGGAATCTGTTCAGTGTTTATAGAAAACACACTTCCATTAAGCAACTGATCGTTGTCAGTCCCACGAGTGCTCCCCACAAACAAGTTCACTGTATCTGTTCACACTGCCTCCCTCCCTCCTTCCTTCCTACCGCAATCTGCAGCACCACTGTTACACCTGGAGCTTCTGAATCCCTTTATTTTCCACTCTCTGACTACTTACTGCCCTGGCAGGCTTTGCCCTGTCACTTACAGTGGGAAAAGCTCTTAAGACCTTGCGGGGAATAACAGGGCTGCTGGGCCAGGGAAGGAAATTCAGTTGCAAGCACAGAGATAGATAGGGAAATGACTGGCAATGGGAGGTATTCTTTAGGCAGTGATGTGAAGTGTTAGGGGTGGAAGGAGGAAAGAAGGGATAGGAGAGGAGGGGGGCGGGTATCTGACTGGAAAACTCAGGAAATGTTAAAGAACAGAAGAGGGGGGGAGATTAGATGCACCTTAGCTCATGACTGGCACACTTGCATGAGCTCGTCACAGCGGCAGGATGAATTTGGAATGACCCAGGCAGCTAAAATGCATGGAAGCAGCGTGTATTTCCTGCAAGGAGAAACCACGTTTCTGAGTGTTCTGTCACAAAACAACTTTGTGCCACACTAAGAGGCTGCTGTGGCACCCAGCTGGTACCAACACTTAGAAAGAGCCCATTTGTTCTGACACATTGAAGTTTAAACTTCCTTTTCCTTACCTCTCAGGTCCTAGTTACAGGAGGCAAACACACTGACTTGTGCATTTCTGTAAGCGCTACCATTGCAAGTTTCAGGAACTCTTACTTCTAACATTTCTCTTCCTTTAGCAATTTTATGTTCCTTTTTTCCCCTTCACATGTTTGGAGATTGTCCAAAGAAATTAATTAAACTTGAAGGACATGATATTTGTTTCTTGCTTCAACCTCTGCCGGGCGTTGCCCTTAATTAACAGCATTTTTGTTTGAAATCACGTACTTAATGATCCCTGTGTTCTCACTCGCTGGTTTAGGGTTTTCCTATTTCCTCCTTCTGCTGCTTTGTTTGTTTTGTTGTTGTTTAAAAATGTAAGTTTATTTACTTGCAGAGACTATACTGTTTATCCAAGTGAATGGTAGCTTTAAGTGGAAAAAGCCAGACCAATTCTGCTGCTTCTTTAGTGTCTCAGCTTAATAGCTCTGTGGTTTCTGTTTCATTTTTTTCCTTCTTTTTTGTGTGTGTTTCTAATTCCAGCTGTGCAACACACATCAAACCAGTCTGTGGTTCTACTTCTTGGTAAACTCTGCTACTTAACGTTTCATTTAAAAAACAATTAGTCTTTCTTCCCCCCAAGAAAACAAAATGAAACTACAATAATCTTCTTTCGGTTACATCCACAGATAGGGGATAATTGATTTCCGCTGTACATTAAAAAAGCATTTTTCTGTTGGGTTGGCAACACCCCATCTTTTTAATTTAATTCCTGTTTCAAAAGGTAAACTGGTGCAATTGGGGTTACTTTTCAATGGAAATAGTGAGATGCAGAAGAAAGCATTGTTCAAAGTTAGTTGAAAGGTCTTGTTTGACTTCCCTGTGAGAGGAAAGCAGCCCCCTTTAAATCAGCTGAGTGTCATCAGGAAAGGGAGAATGGGGCCTCGTGGAATCACTCTGGAGCTGAGTGAGTGCAAAAATATTTTATTTCCAAAAGTAAGTTTTAAAACTTTTTTTTTTTTAATACAAAGACATTTTCCCCCAAAGCCAGACCCATTTAGTCAGAAAACAGCAAACAAAACATTGTTCTAAAAAATACCTGAAGAACTCTTTAGGGGTGCAAAATCAAGAGAAGTTTTGGCAACAGAGAACTGGTGTGCCCAGAGTATATAAAATGTTTAAGGGCTCCATTACTTCTTGAACACAGAAATAATGGGAAGTTTTGTTCCTCAGGGCTCCTTTGTTTCGGCAGACAGTAACACTCTGCTGATCTGCCCAGTACCCACTAGAGATGGACAGCACATACGTGAGGTGACCTACTGCAGCCAGTACCTAGGCAGTGCTTTCACATCCCTCCTCACCACTGTGCTCTGCGGATACAGCAGGAAAAGGACTCTGCTGTTCAGTCTGCGTCAGATGGACGGGGACTTCAGATATGGCCAAGCAAGGGCTGCATCACCAGCAGCATGAGCAGCAGGTTGAGGGAGGGGATTCTCCCCCTCTGCTCTGGGCAGACACCCCCTGCAGTCCTGATCCAGCTCTGGGGCAACAGCACAAGAGGGACGTGGAGCTGATGAAGCGAGGCCAGAGGAGGCCATGAAGATGCTGCAAGGGCTGGAGCAGCTCTGCTCTGGAGCCAGGCTGAGAAAGCTGCGCTGGGGCAGCTGGAGAAGAGACGGCTCCTCAAGGGGACACCTTAGAGCAGCTCCAGGGCCTAAAGGGGCTCCAGGAGACCTGGAGAGGGGCTTTGGACAAG
>NW_009925983.1:84735-108754 GCF_000696875.1 Nestor notabilis | reverse complement strand
AGGCAGCAGCGCTTCGCTGGGAGGGTTCTGAGGCGCTGGCACAGGGTGCCCAGAAAAGCTGTGGCTGCCCCATCCCTGGCAGTTGTCAAGGCCAGGTTGGACACAGGGGCTTGGAGCAACCTGCTCTAGCGGAAGGTGTCCCTGCCCGTGGCAGGGGGTTGTAGCTGGATGAGCTTTAAGGTCCCTTCCAACCCAAACAAGTCTGGGATTCTGTAATTCTATGAAGATATGACTACAAACCAGCCAGCTCAGGCAGTGCAAAGTGAGGACTCTGGGGTCTGAAAGAGCCCAGGACTCACACCTACAAGCTTTACAGCCCCACTTTTACAGTTTACAAAAGCAGCAATGTTTTATGGGACCCAAAAATTGCCCTCTCTTTCTCATTAGGAGTGGGATAATGTTACCCTGAAACCAGCAATTAACAGTAATTCTACTTGCCACATTCAAAACCAGTCAGTTTTTAAGTACAGGCTTATGCAGTCCCCACTGCAGCCCCAAACCCCAGGAAAACCTGTTCTTCGTTAAGGCTTTGGATCATTTGCCATTCATCTGTGTGCATGGGACCCCACCGATCCCGGCTGGTGGGACTGACATGCAGAACAAAACCAGTGTGCGGCTCCTTTCAGGCTGCATTTCTCCAGTGAACATATTTCAACCTGAAGCAGGCCCTGCCTGTCTCATGATTCATGCACAAACCTCCCACTGATGCCACTGAGGAGGGCATGTGGGAAACGCAGGATCTGTGCCTGGTCGCACGAATGGAGGTTATAGCATCTCCTTCAAAACTCGTTTTCTTAATCATCAGGAATGACATCTGCTTTTGGTGAAGACAACTCAAGTCAGCTAAAAGATGATGGGGAAACGACCTCCTGCTTTCGCCTCTGAAGTGACTAAGTAGTCATTTGTCTTTCTCACAAAGCAGGACTCATCTTCCTTTTGCATTTAGATAAGGAAAATGGAATGCATCCAGCAAAAACCACTAGCCATCCTCCAGCAGACCACAGAAGTCAGGCAGATGCCAGCACAGGAGGAGGCTCCCTGAAACAGACTTGGGAAAACTACTGGAAAGAGCTTTTCCCAAATCCAACCACCCAATTGTGCAATGGAGAATTACAAAGTCCCTGAGAAGAGGAGCTAGCAGAACGTGCATGGCACTGAGAACTGCCTATGGAGCAAAACTGAAGGACTGGGCTTTGCAGAGTGGTCAGCCAGAGAGACTTTGTGTTGGTGATGTAATAGTGTAACTTGATAATCTGCTCGAGAAACGTGATGAAGAAGTTGTTCCTGGAACTATTTTAAACTGCCTTGAAGCCTGCATGTGGATTTGCAGCTGGACAGTTCAAATAAACCCATGTTAGAAAAACACCGATGCCTTCATTAGTTGAGCCTGATGCGTAACACGCAGCCTGTCTCTCTTCCCAAGCTCAGCAGTTTGGCTAACAGGCCAGATAGCGCTGTTGACAAGACAAATTACTGCCTAATTCCTTTCACACACCTTGATAAGGAGATAAGATAAAACCAGACACACTACAGGTGTTTACACTGGGGTGACACCTTGGTATCCCTGACGGTACCATGTCCTACTCTCTGCTCATCTGCCCAAGGACTGACAATACGACTGTATTTATGAGTCACTGGCTGAAGATACTGGAAACAGGAGGGCAGGATGATCATCCCTCACAGAGTAATATTGCTCAGGCTATGAAACAGTGGAAAGTGGACCACTCTTTTCTCCTGGGTGAGGCTGGGCCATGGTGATGAGGGAATATAAGTTGGACAGGAGAGGAACAAAGCAAAACAAAAGGCTTTCCTCCCTGAGCCAGGAAAATGGGGACTCTTCCTGCTGTCGGCCCTGTCTAGACAATTCAATGATCCAAATGGAAAACGCTTAATTCATTCTTGGGGCAGGAAGCAGGATTCACTCCTCCTGTGTTGAGGCAAGTCCACTCCAACAAACCCCTTTGCTCTCTCAATCCTGCAAACTGCTGAGCAGACACAAGGGTATGCACTCTAAGAGCAGATTACAACTTGGTATTGCAAAAAGCTTTACTCTATCAGCACCTTAACAAATTAGGCAAGTACACAGTCACCCTCCTTCCTCCTATCCCCTGCCCCAAATTCCCAGTGGGAACAGTTGTTCAAGGCTCCCTGTTCCACCATCACCACTCCTGTAACATCTTTTACATGACCTTCATGCAGTGAGGATAGTCACAGTTCTGGTAAGAAGATCACGTATTCAACGTGCCTCCTGACATCCCACGCAGAGCTGTACCAGCATGTTTTCAAAAGGTAGAAGGAAGGTGCAAACACAATAGAAATAATAATCAAGCAACCTTAAGCAGTGGGGGAAGGAAATGAGCTAATTTCCAAATGCTCAGTGCCCAGTCATGGAGACTGAGGGCAGGTAAACAGGAAAAGAGAGGAAGGAGGAGGTCATTACACCTTTGGCCAGAGAAGCTTCTCGGGTAGCTGTTTGGAGCAGCTACTGCACTTATATTTAAGAAGCCAGGCAAGATATAGGCTGAAGGACTGTCTGAGGCGGGCTAGTTCTTGAACGGGTTATAGAGTCAATAGCCGTATGTTAGTTGAAACATTGGGATGACAAGAGTTACTGTTGGATGTTTATTAAGACTATGCATACTCCTGCTAAATGCATTTTTCTTCTTTTAAATCTCTATAATTTTACAGTGCTGTAAATCTACAGTTTTAATTCTTACTTTGAGTTATAAGTTTATGGGACCCAAAAATCACCTTGGCTAGCGCTAAAGCTGGCTCTTAGCAATCTGACTGACAGTACACACAGGCAGATGAAGAAACCTCCCCAGTCTCTGCTCTCTCACACCTCGTTCCATTTATTGTCCTTTGAATAGTGCGGGCTGAAACGTGGAAGAATACCGGGTCAGATCTGCTCAACGAGGTAAGACTCACTCTGGGTTCACAGTGATTTGCAAGAGCAGAGGCCCACAGACTCTAAGTGAGAACTCACCAGAAGAGAGTGCTGCATGTCAGGGCACAAAGATAAGACAAAGGGGTAATGGGTTCAAACTTAAACAGGGGTAATGGGCTCAAACTTAAACAGGGAAGATGTAGGTTAGACATAAGGAAGATCTTCCCTGTGAGGGTGCTGAGGCGCTGGCACAGGGTGCCCAGAGAAGCTGTGGCTGCCCCATCCCTGGCAGTGTTCAAGGCCAGGTTGGACACAGGGGCTTGGAGCAACCTGCTCTAGTGGAAGGTGTCCCTGCCTGTGGATTGGAACTGGATGAGCTTTAAGGTCCCCTCCAACCCAGAGCAGTCTGGGATTCTGTGATAGGCTTTTCTCCATAGCGAGGCTATGGGGAGTTGCCAGGGGCATATTCCATGAAGAGTTTTGGGGGTTTGGTGCTCATCCATGCAATGCACAAGGCAGGCAGCTTGCTGAGAGAGGCTTTGTGGGTCATGATCCAGGGCAAAGTTGTCATGCTTCCCTGCAAAGCATGTCCTAGGGGTGAAAGCAGAGGATGCTTAGGACACTGCAACATCTATGCAGATTAGCACAGGCCCAGCAACACTCAGGCATCTGAAAAGCCCTTAAGTCTCTTAATGGATCTTTTCTTAAGCCTTAAAAAAGCAGGGAAGTAAGGCCAGGGAATCTGAGGAATTTGTTGATTAAGTGACTTCCATCAGTGGGATTTTTGCGGGATCCTGGATTCAGCTGTCCCAGTGGGAATTGTGGCAATACGGCACCGATGGTAACACGGGCCGTCTTCCCTCACAGTTCAAGAGAGACGCTGGCACAACAAAGTGTAATTTAAATTTCCCTGCTCCTGTTTCAGGGAATCCATGTCTGTATCTGAATTTTCATTTAATTCTCCTTTTTCCTTTGCTGCTTGTATTATTCTCTCCTTATCCCAATAATCCAAAAGTGTTATTTTCTCTCTAATTTGTTCCCACAGATGGCAGGGTAGGGAAATGGAAAACAGAAGTCAGAGACCTTGGGAGTACAATGAAAATGAAATCATACGCCTCCAGATTAAAAAGAGGAAACGTATTAAACCTTTAAAAATACAGATTAATCAATTCTGTATGCAAAAGAGGACACAAGAATTAGTCATGAAAAGCGGAAGGAAATTCAGAAGTATAGTATATGCCTCTGGGATCCTCCTGACTCAAATCCAGCAAAGAGATGTATTTTCCCTCCATGCACGCCCATAAATCCCATGAATGTCAAAGGGACACTGTTAATTCAGTGTAGGCCCCAAATTTAGGTTTAGAGAAAAGAAAAAGGAAAGAGGTTTCATAAAACATTATCAACAGCAACAGCTTTAAAAAATTTAAGCACGTTTCAGTGACCACTAAGTGGGGGAAGAAGAAGAGGGAGTTGAACAACTTCTCCCACATTGTTACTATTCCCACACCAGAGACTGTAATTTAGACACCACTATACTGGCTTTCATTATGCATTATACTAGTGGAAGAGGCCTGTGGCAGTCCAAAATGGATGTACTGGGAACAATACAGAGAAGCACCTTGGAAACAATGCCTTCTGCTCTTTAGGATAATCTGATGTCTTGGCTTACCAGTGAAACGGTAGGAAAGAGAGGGATCAAAATGCTGCCACCTAAGTCTAGTGTTTAGTATTGTGCTGTTGCAATCCTTGGGAGACGCTCAACAGTGTTTTCCAGGTAAGATCATAAAAAAGAGGAAAAGAGGAAATACTTATGTGCCTATTTATGTATGTGTGCTTCGAGGGACAATTTTTGTCCTACCAAATTGTCTGGAACTGTAAACTAATTCTTAAGACTAACATAAAAGTGACTCCTCACCATGTTGATGGTGTTCTCCGAGCATTCTTCTGTTATATTGACCAGGTTTCCAGCACCAGCTTTTTTACCATACCTCCCTGTTGTGTTGTCAAACTACATACATGTAAAATTTATATCATTTTATATAGCAAGATAGACTGACAGAGATGATCTGGTGAGGTAAGTCCAAATCCTTATTGTCTCAACCAACATTTTAATTAGTATCAAACCAAAACCAATGAGATATTTTCCCTAGGTTCTCTTTCCAAGCTTCTCAGAACTTACCCCGATCTTACTGTGACACTAGCTGGGTTACCTGCCTTCAAAAACTCTTGCAGAAGAGCTATTCTAGATCTTCACCACTCTGATGGTTCTGAAGCTTCTAGTTTTAAATACAGGTATGTTCATGAATAGCTGTATGCCTTTGTTTTTGTATCAACACTGACCTGAATAATGCTTAAAATCCTGCTTCCCCTACCTAGTCTTTATCCTCCCTACCTCTACAGAATTACATCCTTCTCCTCCCAGCCTTTGCTTTGCCACGCCATCCTGCTTTCATCTCATCCATCGAACTTGCCACTCCCAGATCATCCTACAGTTCTTTTTTGTATCTGTTCTAGATTCAATTAATGTTTCCTAATAAGTGAGGACACAACTATATACATAGTAATTCTAGTTGGCTCTTACTCATACCTTACACAACACTATTACAAGTTCTCTGTTTCTGCTGGAAATGCCTCACTGGTGCAATTGGGATGGCACGTTACTGCTGTGGCTGTGTATCCATCATCCTTTTTCCACAGTTGTCAGCAAGCGAAGAGCTCCTACTTAAGGCTGAAATGCTAGTTACTAGACCCCAAATGAACATTTTCTACTGTTGACCATCATCCCATTACTACTGCCTCACTTCTCAAAACCATTTTGCAATTCTCTCTGCCAGGATCCTCACAATTGGCCATGTCTTCCAATTTGGAAGGTCTAGAAAAAGTTGTTAATACAGATCTAACTGCAGCATTCATTAAGGAAGTATTAAATACGGTCCCACACTGACTGCTGATGAAACCTGCCAGCTACCTCTTAGAAATCACTACAACTTTTTATATAGTTAAGATACTGCTACTTCTGTTGAAGAGAGAACCACATTTGCCACAGTCAGTATTAGAAGTAAAAGATGAAGACTAACAAACAGGAGAGATGATTATACTGATGTGAAAGGAGATTTTAGTTCTGGGTTTCTTCCTGTCCCCAAGGAACCTTTAGGTCTGCAAAAGACAAGTATCTTTTCTTACCAAAGTATCTTTCTTTCCATAGTGTCAGAACTGTCCACACTAAATAGTTCACATTCTATTCCATACAGAAAGCAGCTTAACATTGTTGACATTACGAAAGCTTTTGTATAAAGCCAAAAATGGGCACATACAATGTAATAAAAATAACTATGTTCTTCAGGTGTTATTGCAGGTGTCGTGGAATTCCACTAAGATCTCCGTAGAGTCTGCATCACTTTGCATCTGATTAGCACTTGCTCTTTTGCTAGAGCTTACACTGCAGCTTGCAACAACTACAAAATGCAAATATGCCACTTCATCTTTGCCCATACACTGTTTGAAGCACTCACCAGTTTTGCTGGTTAGCAGCAACTTCTTAGAAATGAAAGTCTTTAACTCAAACTAAACAACATTTCTTTGAGAGCCCTGGGAACACTGATAGCACAATTTAGTGCTATTGCACTATTGTGCAGATCTGCCCAGTACATTTCACTCTCATTTTACTTATGTATTATTAACTTTTCCTTTAACATTATATATAGGTATATTACTCTTACCATTTTTCCCCATGAGAAGTGTAACAGCTGATGGGATTTTGACTCCAGCAGGATCCTTTATTTTTTCCCATTCCATGTCTATATTTCCATCTTGATTTTTTTCTCTCACTTTATTTTCTTATCTTTTTTCCGCTTCTTTTCTGATTTTCTGAATCCGTTTCCAAACTGCAGTCCTATTTGGAGAAATAAAATGAGTTAGTTAATTATGTGAAATATACAGAAAAATACAACCTGAAAAGATACAATCAAGCAAACATTATCCCTGTGTGAATGTCTGAGGAAAACACTATCTTTACATTTCCTGAAGAATTAAATGCTGTGATTTTTGTGAAAGGAAGCAACGTGTATTAAGAATATTGTCTGCACTGCAACTTTGGAAGTTTTGACATTGTGCAAGAAAGGAAAAGGACCTTCATTGCACAGTGGTGTCAACCTGCAGTAAATACTGTATTTGTGTAGCTTTGCTATTTTATTTCAATACAAAATAATTATCACACACTATAATAAAAGCTGAGCAATGTCACAATTACACCCACACACGCCACACTAAACATCACAGATTCCTAATCATCCAACAACTAGAAGCATTTCCCAATTCCCTTTCCAATTCATTTCAACATTAAGGAATATATCCCTCCCCAAATACACACACTGACTTTACAAGGCAACCCAAAAAAGATGTTCAGCCATGGCAGAGACTCTCATGAAGGAAGTAGAAGTGAGTATTTGGGGCAAGGTCCTATTATGTTAGGTGCCGACTCATTCCAAGCTGGTTGCAGATGGATAATAGGTAGTAGACTGTGATTTCCATGCAGCAAATGGGGGTGCTGGGAAGAGATGCTGCATGCTCTCGGTGGTTCTCAAGCTGTTTACATCTCCATGATGTTGCCCTTCCAGTGACCTCTTTTCTTCAGGATGTGTTTCAAAAACTAAAATAGCCTTTCCAGGCTACCCTGAAATTCGTTTATTTTAGGATCAGCTTACCTTAAAATAAATAAAATTAATGCACATTTGTACATGGTAGTTGTCTGGTCCTTCCTCTCTGGTTACTAAACTAGAAGTTACTGTGAGCGCTCTACCTTTTTTGTTGTACGCACTTAACGTACAAGCAATCATACAATATCATGACTTTGTATAGTGTAAGACACCTTTACTATAACAACAGTAGCATGTTGTCCCAATAGCTTATTCTTACAGCCCATTTTTGTCCTTTGAAATAGAGATCAACTTACTAGCAGTGGCTGCCACGTGAAGCTGTTACTCTGCATTAGCGGACCAACACAGCTGCTTGACCTATCTGTGTTTACAGGATTGAGTTCAACCTCTGTTCCTAAAATTCTCCTATTTCACCTATTTCAGTGTAGTTTACTTTGCTGTCACCAAGCCTTTTTGCCATACCTTTCTATGCACGCAGTTTAGGCAGAAAGCATTTTATTTAAAATACCCTGTGTTCATAAGACTACGTAACAAAATGTGATGTGCAAAGACAAATATTAAGTTGCAATTTTCACAGGGCTGCTTGTCCTGATCAGTTGATTCATCCACAAACACAACTATAAAATCAAGGAGTCACATGTCTGTGCCATTCCTTGAAATTATACATTCCCCTCACCCCAAACTGCAGCTAATTTTCTTCTGCTCCATATAAACACAGGCAACATTTGTTAAGTATCGCAATACAGGCAGTATTCAATGGAAGTTTTAATGTGAAATCAACACTTTCATTAATTTACTGAAATTCTCCCCAAAATACACACATTTGACAATGTGCACAAAAGACTTGTCCCATTTCATACTGTTTCTTAATGACTGAGAGGCATGTGTTGATTTTTCACTTCTGTGTTTAGCATTTTTGCTGTTCGAAAGCTGGTATTTGTGTTCCGCAGCATGTTCACAAGTGCCAAGGCAAAATAATTAATTTCACTTCTGAATAAACATCACAAGTCTCCTAAAGAAGGAAAAGAAACCATCTGAAGGTATTTTAAACAGTCACTTTCGAACCTAGATGAAACTTGGAAGGTCAAACCCCAAGTCTCCTGCCTCCCTCTTTCAGCAAAGAATTGCTCTCACAGAGCAAGAGGTCCTGGAAACGTGGCTCCCCGAGCAGGCATTTGGGCAAGATGTTTGGAAAACAGGCAAGATTTCATCAGGATGTCACTGGCGCCTTGTCAGAGGGGCTTTGAAATGGGTAGGCTTCTGGAAAACATTCCATTTAAAAAACATGAGCTTTTTCTGCTGGATTTTGAGGAATTTTCTGCTGAAGCAATTCAATGGGGTGTCATGTTAAGCAAGGATGAGACCGTGTTGTGCTTGAGATTTTAAAATCCAAACCATGAAGGCATCTATTAGTGAAGAGTATCGCCATGAACACAGTGTGGCCTTCAGTACTACTCTGATGAAAAAAGAACCCGCTTATGTCTGGTTCTGCACTCCATGTGCAGATTTACTGTACCAATGTGCATTTACTGTACCGATGGTCTTCTACCTTTGAAATAGGCCAACACTAACCCAGAAACACATACGCCTTCAGAACTTCTTTTTTTTCCCCTATAGTCTTCCACTGCCCAAAGATGTTGTGTTTTTCTTTACAAATGTCCTGCTTTGGAAACCTGCCCTGAAAACTGAGCTGCCTCAATTAGAATGTCTTATTTGTCTGTGTTTCTGTTTCTTGACTGCATGTGCTTAGGTCTTCAAAGCAGATCTTCAGGGCAAATTCTTGTGGATATCTATTCCCAAATGCATTTCCCACAAATAGCCTGTAAGATATATTTAAAAATCAGATATTTTGTTTAGCATTCTTTCTAACTGACCTTTCGCTTGTCACAGTGACCTCATCCTACCCTTTCTTCCAGACTCAGTGTTTCCTCTTATCTGTTCCCTTCACCTCTCATTCTTATTTGGTTCTTTTCTCTCCACACTCTACAAAAACGCCTTGTTTCTTCTTCTATCTAAAATCTCCCACCTTTAACCCCACTTTACGTCTGTAATTTCCTCTTTTCCATCTAAGCATCTGAAGATGCTCTTTACAATAACTCCCTGAATTCCTCCCTTCTAGTTCTACCTTACATCCCCCCCGCCATGTGCTCCCTTCCCCTTACACCTTGCAGAAACCATAACAGGAGGTCCCCAGCTGAATCTCAGTACTCCTACTCCATTTTCACATTCCCGGACCTGTCACTATCACTAACACCAGCAGGTCGACTCCCCTCGACCCCCTTCTCCTTCCTCAACTCCCAATATGCTCCCTCCCCTTCTCCTCGAAGTATCTTCCCTTCTCCTGCTTTCTGTAGGCATTCCACAAGATTCCCTTCTCTCTCTTTTCTATACGTTTGTGGATAATGTCATACACCCATGCAAACAAATCACAATTCCCATAATACAGATTCAGAATTCTGTTCTGTATCAATTTGTCCCAGACACGTCTCCTTCTATCCAAATGGGAGTCTTGGCCAATCTCTGGATATCACACTTAAGATGACTAAAAGCACTAAATGTTCCTAAGTCCTTTGCCTTATCTTCATCTTCACTCATGGTGAGCAATACTGCTTCCAGCCATGGATGTTCACATGCAGGCACACGAGGTCCTGTCTTCTCGCTGAATCTCCCATCTGTGTTCTGATTCAGACCACATCATGTTTCCACATGCTACCTCTCAACAACGGCCTTTATTGTCTGTACTTACTGCTGAAGTCCTTGCCCTCTTCTCTGGCCTTCACAAAGCACTCTTGCCCTGCTCATTTCAGGCCCTGGCTATATAAATCATTTTCCTGGCCTGTTGTTCTGACTATAGCCATTATCTTTGAACCCTTTCAATGATTCCTTTTTCCTCTGGGACATCAAGCTTATTGTGACTCTCTTAACTTTCAAAGCCCTTCATGGCTTTCTCCCAACTTGTCACTTTTTATTCACTATCAAAATATAAATGCCCAGCATCAGTCGGCCCCAGATGCCAGCTTCAATTGATCAATTTGTTAAATTTTCCAACAAGCATCTTTTGTGCTTTCTCCCTTGCTGCCCCTCAGGCTTGAGAAGAGCCTGCATGTGCATTCATAAAACCAACTGTTATCCTCCTTTGAATCCCTTATTAAAATTCTCCTTTGCCAAAAACTTGAAAATGGTTAGCTTACAGGCACAGGGAAAGCACCCCCTGGTATGACCTCGTTATTCCCTTATTCTTATCCATCTGTGGTCACTGATTATATTTTGATTATATTATTATAAGCCCTTTGGGACGCAGGCTGGCTGGTTTCTGTGTCTGCAGCACTTAATGCACAGCGGTTCTAGACCACAATTTGGACTGCAAGGTGCTGTGGGAACACAAGTGCAGGAAAAAGGCAGCATAAAGAAAAGCAGAGACTACTCTGAGGTAGAGTTCTCAGGCTGTCTCTGAGAAGCACCTACACAAGCAGAGCAGAGGGATTTCTGTTAACATTTTCTATGAACATTTGCAAGAAGCTTCCTGCTGGCTTTGCTCGGCGCAGAAAGGAAGACTAGAGTGCCTGTTCTGGCTTGGACAGCCAGGCACGGGAACAGGAGCATGGCAGACACAGCACACCCGAGTAAAGACCTCTACATATTCATGGCTATAAGCTAAACACAGACTGTATTTTCTAGAAACATGGCTTTGGAAATGCTCACAAAGCCAGGTCAGTTACAGCAAACAGAGTCTCAGACAGTTTAAGTTGCTTTGAGCTGCCAGTGCATAAAAAGATACTACTTTTTTTCTCGAGGTTTCTCACCTATTTTTTCTCTTCTCAAACAGGGCTGGGATTGAGAATTATCTCAAACTAGTCAGTGGTACAACAGTAATGTTACCTGTCTGCTGTTTTTAAGCACCCATCTCACTAGTAGAGCTAAACTGTTCGGTGTTTCTTTCCATCTCAATGCCGTTGAACCAAGTTTCATGCCAAGTTTTTTGAAGGCAGATGTAGGACAGTGAAAAAAATAGCAACTCAAATACACACTGCAGTGCCTGTGTGCTTTCTGGAGGACTGTCCAGGACACTCCTCACTTTCCTTCATTTTAAAGGGATGGCTGGGAGAAAAAGTACCCTACACCCTATCCAAGATTTTGAAGTAACCACAGCGAGCCCTCTTATAATTAAGCCACTCCTCTCCATTCACTTTCTTTCTAAGTTCACTGTAACCAAAATTGCAGTGTCCACAGTGGAAGAATTCAGGAGCTTTATTCTCTGTCATTATAGCCAGACTTCTGCTACATCGGTGATTCTCAAAGGGACAACTGTTAGTGGTGGTTCTCCCTCTGGCTCAGAATCACAGCACCTATTTTCTACTTCTGCACTCATAACTCGCCTGGGTGCACACTGCTTACAAGACAGCATTTCTCCTGCTCTGGGCTGGCTTTATAGGACATCTCTGTGCCTTGTGTATCTTAGACCTGTGCTTTGTAGGAGCTTCATCTCCTCACTTTTCTGAGGTAAAGCCAAGTGCTGCGAGAATGGAGCCCACCGATTAAAAGCTGGGTGCTAGATGTTTGCCTTTAGCAGCAATCAGACTGGAGAAACAAAGGAAAGATGGATTTGCCATATAAAAAGCTTTGGTTTTGCTTTGACTTAGATTAATTCAATTATGCTAAAAAAAAAGTTCAGTTCCAAGAAGGAGGTATAAGTACATTTACATAGAGATTAGGTAATAAAAGGTCTGTTGCACTATATTCTCACTGGATGTCACAGCGCACTCCAAGTCAGAACTACAAAATACCACTTCTAAGGAGACAGAGGTGTCTTAAATTCCTTCCTAATTTATTTTCTTTTAAATTTCACCCAAGAACTTACCTCCTTCGCCTCTCAACTCAGAGTGCTACACGCATATAGAATCCTTATTGCTGTGCTTTTAAGCTGCAATGCCCTGCAGGCTCCCCCTCCCTCTGCCTTGTATCCTATTTGAAGACCTTAATGAAAGGGCCTGGTTCCAGAATCACAGCAGCTTGTCTGCACAACCAAATTCCATCTCCTAATGAGTTCCTCTAAATCTGCCATCAGGTGACTTTATTGACTTTATGATCATAATGAGGTAGCAGGTCACTTTCTGCAGCTTTGCTGGTTTCAAGCCTAAAGTTCTCCTCTGCTCCCAGACTTTAGCTGATATTTAATGATCAGGAATCAAGCAGGGTTTTAATGTCTGCAAGAAATGTCCCTGAAGTGCAAAAAGCCCCAGACAGCAATCTTGAAACTTTCCAGAGCCATATGACCCTCTAATGGTACACTAACAAACAGGAAATCAGCCCATCAGTAGCTAATTGACATATCTGAAGGTTTAATTGCTTCCCTATTAGGGAAGGTGATGCAGTATTCAAGTTGCCATTAAAACAAAAGCGCTCTTTACTGCCGGAGGATTTACCTGAAACACACAGTCCTCAGTTTCCCTATCTAAGCTCCAAATCCTGTGCAATTCAGTTTGAAACTGTGCATCTCCCAATGCTGTTTCACTCTTTCATTCCAGGGTAATTGGAAGATTACCCTGTGACATGTGAATAGGTATAAGCTGTGCAGGACAAAATGCAATGTGTAGGGAGGGCTGTGCAGGCAGCCCAGACACACATGGAGACCCACTACCCATTTTAGTTAGCGACAGCATCTTCCTGCCTGGCTGTAAAGCATCAGGCACACTTCTGTTCTCACTATCCGATAAGGAGATGAAAGTGTGGAATATGAAAGTGAAGAGGCCACCTGCCTCTGACTGTTGTTGTGTCAGGGTTTGTGTTAACTTTCTCACCTGTAATCTTTAAACAGTTTTCATTTGTGCCTTATCTATTAAAAACGCATGATGCACTTCTAATTTCATCTGAATTCTGCAGATTCCACTCGGTCCTGAACTCACCTAGAAACTGAGCAGATCTTGCTCAGGGTTTGGAAGTATCTTCACTTCCATTTTTTCTCTCCATTTTTGGTCCTTGTTTCACTTGAGATTAGAATTGCCCAAGCACATCTGTTCTCACAATAAATTCTGTTTCAAGCCCTAGAAGCCACCTCAGAAGTTCTGCAATATCCAAAGTGGTTTTGCAGATTGGATAGAAACTTGCAGATGAAGTCTCAGCTTTCCTAATCTGAACAGAACTGAAGTTGAAGTTCAGATCTTCTGGTTAGAACTAAGAAATGCCAAGTGTTCTTCTGCAGATCTGAGGCACTTAGCTAGGGAACCTAAGCCTTTACATGCCTGCTTTAAACTTGAGGAGAGGTATTTTTACTATTCCATTTTCACTGATCCAGTGTTTTTCACTTTTCCCCCTCCAGACTTGTAGAATTCTCACATTACTGGTGGGACTTCGTATGCATACAAGTGAGTGTGTGTGTGTAAATGCACAGTTAGTGTAATCCTTTAGATATTAGGTCAGGACTGTTCCCAATAATATCCTCTCATAAATAGCACCTTTTAGCAGAACATCTGGAACTGGTATTAATGCTACTACACTTTCCCCTGTTCGGTCTTCACATTCATTCTATACCACTGACAAAAGGAAGAGAAGCTGAGAGTAAATATATCACTTTTAGCTCACAAATTTTATCATAATAGTTTAAAAAGCATTCAGTTAGATACTGGTAACTCTGTATTTTAATCATGTAATAGCATTCAGGGGCTCTAACCACAATGTACTTAAAAAACTCATGAACTTGAATGGGGCCCAAAATGGCCAACATGAAAAGACTCAATCTTCCCATTAGTAATGGAAGTGGGGAGTAGAAACAGAAGAGCACGTGAGAAGATAAGCATCAATTTAAATAACGGGGACAAGTATCTCCAAAGGGGCTTTTAAAAGGGACTCCCTAAAATAGGATTTGCCAACAGAGATGGCCCTGTGGCCAAGCTCACTCAGACAAAATGAACTTAGGCATTTGAGTGCATACCCATTACACCCGTGTTAGCCACACAGTAAGACTGGAGCCACGCAGGCCAGGCCAGAACTGCTCCCAGTCTGTTTGTGACAAGCCCAGTATTCCCAGTGCCTGCAGCCCCACAGACCATCTCCAAGCAGTCTCCCTGCACATACACACTGGTGTCCGTACCCGAGGCGGCCGGGTAGGTTCACCATCCTCACGTCACAGCACTGAGCTCAGATGGAGACCTGAGCAGAGAGTGGAGGGTGCTGCTGCCAGCCAGCCCCCATGACAGATACCCCAAGGGGCTGCACCATTGCTCAGGGCCTGCATGGCCAAGCTGCTACAGAGATTTCATTAATCTTGACTTACTGATGACCTGGACTGACAGGAGAGGAAACAAACTGTTGAACCCACTGCTCTGATTCCAAAGAGAAGCATCAGAAAGAAGTTATTCCCTGTGAGGGTGCTGAGGCGCTGGCACAGGGTGCCCAGAGAAGCTATGGCTGCCCCATCCCTGGCAGTGTTCAAGGCCAGGTTGGACACAGGGGCTTGGAGCAACCTGCTCTAGTGGAAGGTGTCCCTGCCCATGGCAGGGGGTTGGAGCTGGATGAGCTTTAAGGTCCCTTCCAACCCAAACCAGTCTGGGATTCCTATGATTCTATTAAATACATTATTCTTTTGTTAAAACACCATAAAGAATGCCGCTTAAAAGCCCCAAATCTTATATCCCTTCAGTGTTCTTAAAAGTCTAAAATTGTTACCATATCTGCTTTTTACAAGTATGAAACTTTGCACACTGGGAGGAAAATGTATATTCTTCCTTGGGCCTTTGGGATTTCAAACCATGTGAGAGTTTGCACCATCAGAAGAGCATTCCAGAGACCTGCGGGACCAAGAATTACGTTTAGTTGAAACAAACCACTCCTGTTTCTGCTCCATATGTCTAACGTATGGCATGCATTGCTTTGCCCAAGAGAAATTCAAATAAGGGCCACCTGAGTTCGGCAGTCTCTGGAATTGATGAGGACAGTGGTACCCTACTACATCTGTTTTGGTGCAATCCCAAATGAAAACAACTTGTTTTTATTCCTGTGATTTGTAGGAAACAAAGAAGGGGGCCTGCTTTGTGTCCAGACAGACCTAGAGAGGATTCCAAGGCAGAATGCAACAAAAAGATAGGTGGAAAGGTCAGCCTTGCCTTCACTCGGGCATGGTCAAGAAGAGATCTCAACTTAGGAGAAACCAAATCACAACCCAGAGATCATGAGCATGACTGTGTCAGGTTCTGCCAGCGGTTGATGCTCTCCCAAGTCTTGCTGCTTATAGCTCCGAGACTCTTCCACCCTGTCCCATGAATGGGTTTTGAGAGAATTAATCCATGTAAGGCCTTCAACTTTAGGGTGTTACTGGGATTCCCTTATACACCTTCTTCCACCTTGCATCCAGCTAGCCAGCAATGGGGCAGGTACAGTCTGGAGACTGATCATTGAATAGTTCATAAGAATTAAAGGGCAGTTTTCAGCTGTAGCCACGTTTGCTGAAACAACTGGTTTTCCTACACCATCATGATAGTAGCTACCTTACCACAATGCAGCACCACTTGTTGGCCACTGTCCTGTCTTCAGATACTCCCTCTGGGACAGCCTTTTGCTATTACGTGTTTATGTTCACGGAGACAGAGAGATGAGGTTTCATCCAGTAGACAGATTTCAGCAGTACCTTGGATATTGCCGCTGCCGTGAAGTTCACGAGAGTCCTTCCTTTTTATCAGGATAGTTCACTGGGCAGAGACACATTTGGAAACAATTAAAAAGTAATGGTCCAAACTCACCCCAGTATAACCCCACTGAAGTAAGTCACTGAGTTTAGCCAGGGGAATTAGTTTTATTGCTTCAGTGATAGTTTTGACCTCAAATGGTTTTTCCTTAGTCTGCTTAAGACTGGGGAAACTGTATTGAAGGGTATTTAATTGTTCTCCCATTCATATCTACATGGTGGTGATTCCACTTCTGTGAATATAAACGTGGTCCACAGCAATCCTGCTGATCACATAAGGTTTAAATAGGCAGAATGTAAGGTTTGGATATTTTTTCTTAGGCACAAAGTGAGCCTTTGTATAATTGTTAGGAATAATCATTGTTGTTGTCCTTACTTACAATATTATTCGAAGGCTGCAGTTGAACTGGGGCTTCTTTGCATTTATCTTTAAGTCAGGATAGGGAATCTTTCTCCTCAACAAATATAGGGAAACAGTAGATAGTGTCTGTGACAAATATGTAGGCTAGCTACATGCTTCATAGAGTTAAAGCATTCTTTGGGTTTAATTAAGGTTACAATCAAGAAGAAAATGTGCAGAAAAGGAGAAAAAAGGGAAGAGTCACCACTGGTCTTCCTATGGCCAGCGGGTTATGGTTGGCAGGATCAGCACAAACCTAAGCCCTAAGAAAGGAAGTGAAGAAAGAGAAGTTTCATACTTTTTCTCAAGAGAGAAAACAGGGTACCATGGGGAAAAGAACAACATTTAAAGGACAAGGAAGTATGGCAAAGAGAATACTTGATGTTTCCATGAAAGACCACTGAGGGTGCTGCAACGGATCTTAATGACAAGACTGTGCACCCAGGAAGATTGCCTGTCCCTTTCAACTATCTTCCCTCTATGCTGGATATCTTTCTGTGATCCCCAGAGTAGGAAAATTGTAGAACCATGAATAGGAATTTTCTTCTCTCTCACATAACTGCCAGTTACATCCCAGTCACAGGCAGAAAGCACAACAGGCACCGAGAACTTGGCTCGATTTCAGATCCCAGCTCATGGTTACGGAGCTTGCAGCCGAGGGTGGGCAAAGGTTGTTACACTTTGGCTAGCAGGAATCAAACTTCTCCCTTGAAACCATTTAGATTAAACCCAGCTGAATTCCCCACGTTGCTGATGTGATCACTTGCTGGATAGTGTTATCCCTCAGCGCAAACAACATTAATTAGATTTGGAGTAATGAAGCTGACTGGTAAATAGAAGCACGAATCCAGTGGACATTCATCTCTTGTCTGAGCAGGTCAAGGGATTTGTCCAGTACCTTAGGCATCTCTGGGTTTTGTTGTTCACAGAGATGAATAATTAAAAGCTATAGGGCATGAAGTCTGCCACAGACTCTTGGCTACTGGGAACCAGCCACTCTGTGTGCTTTATTAAAATTCTGCTTAAATTATTGGTAGTGCTGCGTTACCAGTAAGAACAAACTGATCTGCATCATACAGGGTCATTTGCTCCTTCCCGCTCCTGCCTACTAATTAATTCTGGCTGCAGCCATGCATTAGGGGAGGTGCTGGAGGCACACAGATGCTGTGATATATTCAAGTCATACATCAAAGGAGGTTACTGAACTATTAGCCTCGAAGAAAGGATCTCTGGCAAGATTATTAACATTCATGCTTCTTCGCCCTGGATTCCTTCTTTTGTTTGGATATACACCAAGAGTTTCTTGTGTACACCTAGCTTTTCCTGTTGCTGTTTGTGCTGGCAACCTGGCAAACTTCTGTGAGACGCAGAGGTGATAAGCACAGTGCTTGCCTTGTGCAATTCTGGGGATGGGAAGCTAATGTTTTAGTGCATTGGTCCTATGTGAGCTCTGCATTACACTCACAACACGCTCTCTCCAGGGTTATTTGCCTGTTAGCATCACCATGAAAGAACTGTTTGCACTGCTAGCACTTCAGAAGTGTATGCTTCATGTTCTCCATTATTCCCCATGCCTAATGTCATCTGCTAGTCTGAGTCTTGCTATCATTTGGGAGCCTAGTTCTCATATACACTTCTTAACTAGACGTAACTCTGCCAAGTCATAATGCTTCTGTCTGGGGGGGAACGCAATTTTGGCCATGATTTGCTTTCCTTATGCTTGGAGTAGTATGTTTTACATGACTGCCCTAGTCTAAAAGATTAGGTTCTAGTTCCTTACATCTCTAAAATCTTTGAGTTGAAGCCACTTAGACATGAATAACTCAAGCTTGAGAGAAATCCAGCCGAAGCTGAGAAGAGAATCTGAAAGAGAAACTATCAATAGGCAGTCTGAAGTCCCGGGGAAGTCTCCTACAGAGAGTATGATCAGCAAAGGTTTGAGGATGAGTACTGCAGAACCAAGAACTGGAGGACAGTCAGACTTCAAAGCCTGGGAACCCAGGTAATGGGGAGATTCGACACACAACTTGACTGAACTGAGAATGGATGATAAAGAGAGGGGAGAACCAAGGGGAGATTGGAGAAGGTGTAAATTGCATCAATATGAGCGATGTTGTGCCCTGATTTAGCTTCTGGGAGTTGTAGGTTCATTGTTGCTTGATATGTAGGGGTAAGCACAGTTAAAATTGTATATCTGCACAATGCCTGAGAAGGAGAAAAAAGAAGTCTTTGCTTGGAGTTCTATTTGAAAATAGACAAAGAACTGAAAGTATTCATAAAATTCAAAAGAAGGATGTAGTGAAGGATGCAGTATTCACTGTAAACCCTTGCTTTTACTGAGAAAGACTAAGAGAGTACCAAGAAAAATCCCTAAATCTGGATGAGCCATCTCTTTACATCCTCCAAAAGTGACCGTAAGAAAGTACCAGCTAGTAGGAATTTAGGAAACTTTCTGTTAGCAAATGCACATTCATTAACACAAAAATCAATGTTTTATGGGAAAAGATCAGTTCTGAGCAGTTCTCATTTTGACAAAATTTGGAACAAAGTTTTGAAGATATTGACAGTTTTAAAGAAAACTGCCCTTTTGGTGTGAAATTTTGCTGATTTGAACACTCTGAGCGATCAAACGCAGTGTTTGAGATTTTTTTCTCTCAGTTTGATGTGACACTTGTTTTTTCAAAACGTCAGAAATGTTCAGCAGATCAGAACATTATTTCCAACCCACCCACAGTGGTTGGTATCTATTTCAGCAGCAGTCGACATAGTTATCCATCCCATATGGACATTTGTTGATTTGAGCCAACTCCAGCTGCTTGAACAGTCTCCTGAACACCCGATATCATGGACTCAGGAGTGAAAACACATCCCTTTTGCATTTCTCTCTTCAATATCATCAGTCATAAACTTTTGAAGCAGAATCATCCTGCCCCAGAGCTACACAGCAGACATGAATGAAAAAGGAGCCACCCCTGGGACATCTCCAAACAATACTCAAATAGTGAACCATGAATACAGCTCGGTCAGAAGTGTTTGACTTTGCTTTTTTTATTAAGCAATAATATAGGGAAATGTTTCTTGACCATATTTAACTGAAAAAGCTCTTGAGCTTTTTAGAGTCATCCATGAACTCCTCAACCTTTTAAAAACCTCCATAATCAACTGTGATGGTTTATGTGTCAGGCATTGGAACAGGCTGCCCAGGGCAGTGCTGGAGTCACTGTCCCTGGTACTCCTACCCTGTGCAGACGAGGCCTTTAGTGCCATGGGTTAGTGGTGGCCTTGGCAGTGCTGGGGAATGGTTGGACTTGGTGATCTTAAAGGTCTTTTCCAACCTGGTTGATTCTATGTGTGCAACCATGCAAAAATGAGGTTATAGTCTGAATGGGGTTTTCCACTTATTTTCTCTTACACTGTTTGCCTGCTGACTTCCATGTGCGAATATTGGAGAACAGTTGTGGCATTTTGGAGGAGGTGGGAATTTAAAATGATTTTGTAGCCTATCATCTGATTCCCATTGGTCCATGAAACAAAAGTGAGTAACATAAAGGTAGGAAATTTGTCTGATGGTAGAGTGAGTAAAAAATTACTATAAGAAAATCTGCAATAGAAAGTAGATACTACTAAGATGTGAAATTCAAGAAATACTCCCTTAATTTTCTTCTGATGGTAGAGTGAGTAAAAAATTACTATCAGAAAATCTGCAATAGAAAGTAGATATTACTAAGATGTGAAATTCAAGAAATACTCCTTTAATTTTCTGAGTTCTCACAGCTGACATATACTCAACTAAAAAAGATACTTTTTCCCCTGTTTGATTCAGTTTGCAAAGAGGCAAAAATCAAGATCAGGGTAAGAGAAAGCCAGTTGGTCATCATTTATGGAAATACCTACTGATCCAGAAGAATAGCTTCAGAAATTTTAGTTTAAACTACTGACTTCATGGCAATTTTGGGAAGGTTTTGGGGCTTGAAATAGGGACTCTGATACTGTGAGATACAGTGAGGCCTTTGCCACATCCTGAGTTTATGAGGTTGTCAGGGTCCCCTCAGCGAGGTGGAGAAGGGCAGGATGAGCTTTTAAAGGTGACTGACACCATATCGAGGTCTGGCACAGTACCTTGCCCCAAAACTGTGGCTGGTTCTTCCTGTTTTGAGGTCTCAGGCAAGGGATGAGCCCAAGCACTGGGATGTGAGCAGACCTGAGATCTAGAGGACAGGTAGCAAGATGGATGGATGTCGACTCTGCTTAGCCCAAGGAAAGCAGCAGAGATCTGCTATCTCACTCAGAGGAAAACAGACCTTAAAGTTTCTCTTCAGAGTGTCTTCAACTGTTATGAATTAAGGTAAAATTAACAAATACCTCAAAACTTGCTTAACTCAAGAGTTCGCAGCTCATCAGTGTCAGTGAGTTATGCGCAATGTGAAGTCAGGTACAACTGATGAGCACAGCACTGACCATCCTCAAAGTGGCAAGGACTCCTGTCTCCTTCTCCATTTAGCATCACAGCATGCATGAGCCAGACCAGGTAATGAAAAACCTGTGGAGCCTACCAGGAAGTTCAGACACTTTAAAGCTCCTTCAGGAATAACTCTTCCCGAGTGCACCAGACAGCAGGAAGCCATATACTTCTGTGGATCCATGTTGGAGAGGGACTCTTCATCAGGGACTGTAGTGATAGGACATGAGGCAATGGGTTCAAACTTAAACTGGGGAGATGGAGATTAGACATTAGGCGGAAGTTCTTCCCTGTGAGGGTGCTGAGGCGCTGGCACAGGGTGCCCAGAGGAGCTGTGGCTGCCCCATCCCTGGCAGTGTTCAAGGCCAGGTTGGACACAGGGGCTTGGAGCAACCTCCTCTAGTGGAAGGTGTCCCTGCCCGTGGCAGAGGGGTTGGAACTGGATGAGCTTTAAGGTCCTATGATTCTATGATCAAAAGTTTAATTATATAATGTACCTATGTACACAAATATGCACACACTGGCACAGAATGCACAAAGAGAGTTTGCACTTGTGGGAATTTCAAAAGAAAGCAGCAGCAGAGCCATAGTGGCATGTTTTGTAGTGCTGGGAGAGAAACAGGCACTGTTCTGCCTCGTAAGAAGCATGCAAAGCAAAGCCTGGACTCCAGGGTTTCTGTATTTTTCACTCTCTGGAGCAAAGAAGCAATCACTACAGCTAACCATCTAAACAATACAACAATTATGTTAGGAAGCTCACTGAGTGCTCTAACAGGCTTCACAGTTTGTCAGTGAAAAGTTACTCAGCACAGGTGGTTTTGCAATGATAACACTGAAAAAAATCCATGGTGTTTAGTGGCTCTCATATACATCAACCTGTGGAAGCTGTAATGCTCCTGCTCGGGGCTCTAATACAAAACATACTGGCCAGACACAAGACTTCAGACCAGAGCTTCAGACAGGAAGGGCCTGTTGTCTCCAGGATATGTGAATACGAATTGGCACTGGTGCTTCGGTGACGTTTCCATGGGATCGGCATTCTCCTCCTAACCACCACTGTGAACCATTTGCATCCAAGCTATGCCTTCTCCAACAAAATGGCTTTCCAGAACACGCCAGCCAGCTCCTTTAGGCTAATTCCTGGGGAATGACTGTTCCCATTGCCCAGACAAGAGCAGGCACAAGCAGCACACAGCCCTGCTCTCAGTTAGCCCCATCTGCATCAGCAGCGCCTGCAGGGAAGGTCCGGAGCCCAGAGACCATTTATCAGCAGCATGAGGGATGCTGACCTACCAAGGTGGTGGGGATGACCCACTGCCTGCCGGCAGGGGCAAGGCAGACAGGCCAGGACAACCACATTGCTGCTGAGTTCAGCTGTGGTTGAATGACGGCTGCAGCCATCCCCGAGCAGAACTGGCCACGCTGAGAGCTGCAAACTGCATTCAGAGCTCACCCATTACGAGCTCCGCTCAGCAGTCACGTAGGCACGTCCATGTCTGTCAGGCAGAGGGCATCCTGAATTACCCAGCCCTGGGAACAGATGGGGTTTCAGCTCTAGGGAAGTAAGCTCACCAACCTGCACCAGCTCTGGGTGCACCTCAAACCTGCACCAGCTCTGGGTGCACCTGAACAGGCATAAAGATCCTCTCTCCCACAAGTGTTACTTGACGTCCTCAAACTGCAGATTCCCACCCTCGTTCTTGCTTTGAGCTCAAGACTTATTCATGTGTTTGAAGTAACAGCCCTCCACCAAAGCAGAATTTCCCTTTGCCCTATCATTTCCAGCTGCAGATTCCCACCCAGTCCCTGTTTTGAGTTACACTTTAATAAATACACTTGCAATAAAAATCATCTTTCCTTTTTGTCCTCCCCATGCTACAGATTCCCACACTGACCCCTCCTTCAAGCCACAATTAATACATAATTTATGTCTGAAATAAAAATCACCCCCTCCTCCTGCCTTACCCATTCCAGCTGCAGTTTCCCATTGCCATCCTTGCTTTGAGCCATGATTAATACATATGTTTAAAATAAAATCATAAAAAGTGATCTCTAGCCTCTGCTCCCCAGCTGCAGGCTCCCATTCCTGTCTTATCCTCCATTTTCAGCCCACGAGCTCTCCCAGCCCTACCTCCCAGTTGATGCAGGAGCCTCCTCCTCACACAGCGACAGCTTCTGAGGCACCTCTTCATGGATCACTAATTCCTTCCAATACCAAACCAAACAGTGCGTGAGGTGGAGGTGGCCACAGCCCTTTCTTACATCACTGACACTTTCAGCAGCAAAGGAAAAGATAAATAAATGCAGTAAGTTCACAGTCACTGCAACAGGGACCTGCCGGTGAGGGACACGTCTGGGATCTTCTCGTCCCACCATATGGGGATTTGCTGTGATGACCAGTGACAACAGGTCAACCCTCACTGTGAGGTTTGCCCAGAGAAGCTGTGGCTGCCCCATCCCTGGCAGTGTTCAAGGCCAGCTTGGACACAGGGGCTTGGAGCAACCTGCTCTAGTGGAAGGTGTCCCTGCCCGTGGCAGGGGGTTGGAGCTGGATGAGCTTTAAGGTCCCTTCCAACCCAAACCAGTCTGGGATTCAGTTCTGCCTCAGCAAAGATTTTCAAATGAGCTCATACTGAGCCCAAGTGCATAACCTGGTGTAAGGTTTGACCTTGCTGGGTAGCCCATGGCACTGGTTCCAGGGCCTGGACGATGCTCCCCATGGAGCTGACTGGAACAAGGATCCTGGGCAATAATGAGTTCCTAACCCCTTCTCCCCTCATCATACAAAAATAGATCATTTACCAAAATGCTTCCTGACTCCGTTTATTTACCCAAAAATCCTCTTCATAGTGAAACTTTTCTAAAGGGTACTGGTAGTGTTGCACTGAAAAAAACATGTCTGTCTTTGCCCTTCTCCTTCAGCAGCCTTCAGCAGGCTAGG
>NW_009925983.1:71382-84713 GCF_000696875.1 Nestor notabilis | reverse complement strand
AGACCAGCCTGTAGTCCTTCTCCATCAGTCTCAGAGGAGTAACTGGCAGAGATGACTTCCACAGCACCACTCAGACGGGATCAGGGTTGCTCCCGCATCCCGGATAGCCTATACTATGCATACTTGACTAACTTAGTTCTACTGGATTAGATGATTTTCATATGATAGATAGAGAATTAACAGCTTGTGAGTTGAAAGCAAATGTCCTCCTGAGAGATGAAGCAGTGTGAGCTGGCACACAGGCTGTCAGCTGGGTGACCTGGCCCTGTCTTGCACATGATGTATCATCTTATGCTCCCTTTACCTCAAATACCTATTTAGCTCAGAAACTCATCAGGGAAGAGTTTTATCTCCTTTTGTATACTTGAACTGTGCTTAGAACATTAAGGCCTGCATGAAGTTTAGTATCTGTGCCTATAAGACAGAAAATAAGAATTGTTCAAAATCACAGGAATTTGGGATTCTGGTCTGTTTGCTCATTAAAAAGAACATTGAAAATCTAAATCTGAAATCCATGTATTAATTGGCTCCTCTGCCAAGGAATGTACTTCTTATGTAAGTAACCTTGAGATGAAAATGGTAGCAGAAGGCACGTGGAAGCAGATTCTGCTTTAGATTCATTTCTGACTGCACCTCCTGAGAACAGAGATCAGCTTTTCATTTCTTAAAGCTAAATCCAGAAGAAAGTCCCCTGTTCCACTCGCCTCAGTGGACACTGGAGCCCCTTCCAGGCACGGGCGAGTGTCAACAGTCCTGCCCTGTGAGTGTGAGACCTGCTCTTCTCCACAAAACCACAGAGAAGAGTGGCAAGGAAGGAAGAATCAGTGCTGGGAGGGATGGATGGGAACCCAGGAGATGTGCACTTCATGCTGAACTCATTAGTGAAGCCCTCTGAGATGTACTCATGGAAATTCCAGCAGAAAAGGTTGGCACTGTTAATTAAAGCTTTTGTATCTTTCTTATTTGGTAGAAGATGAAATGCAGCTGTCAGTGTTTGGTGTCCCGATAGCTATAAAGATGTTGAGCCATGACCCTGGTCCAGCACTCATTGCCACCTACCCTGCCATGCTCACG
The DNA here is from genome assembly GCF_000696875.1 of Nestor notabilis. Classification (NCBI taxonomy): domain Eukaryota; kingdom Metazoa; phylum Chordata; class Aves; order Psittaciformes; family Psittacidae; genus Nestor; species Nestor notabilis. The sequence continues at coordinate 83,639 of NW_009925983.1, read as the reverse complement.
TCAGCTTTCATTTCCTGCTTCTGGGTTGAAAAGTTCCTGTGGATCTTGTTTTAAGTAGCATCACTTGCCTGAGAGCAGCCAGAGGACAACAGAGGACTGCCCAAGGTGTGTGGGCCTGGTGAAGCATAGCCACAATTACATGACACAGGTCTCTCCAGGTGCTTGTGCCCTGCCTCATTTGCCAAGCAAAGCTGTTGGTAGCCTCCTGCTGGTGGGCACAACCATCCAGTGAGACCCGAGCTCTGCATGTCTGATGGGGCATCGCCAAGGAGCAGGAGACAAGTGGTGGCCCCACACTGCTGGATCCACACTCAGGGTCTCCCCAGCAGGCACATTTCCCACCTGAGTAAATTCATCTGGCTTCTGCCTTGGTGATAGGATGTAAATAACAGCAAGTGCCAGAGGCACAGGGGCCTGTAAAGCTCCAAGGACTGAGAAATCATAGAATCATAGAATGGTTTGGGTTGGAAGAGACCATAAAGCTCATCCAGTTCCAACCCCTGCCATGGGCATGGACACCTTCCACTAGAGCAGGTTGCTCCAAGCCCCTGTGTCCAACCTGGTCTTGAACACTGCCAGGGATGGGGCAGCCACAGCTTCTCTGGGCACCCTGTGCCAGCGCCTCAGCACCCTCACAGTAAGGAATTTCTTCCTTACATCAAACCTAAACCTCCCTTGTGTAAGTTGAACCCATCACCCCTTGTCCTATCGCTACAGTCCCTGATGAAGAGTCCCTCCCCAGCATCCTTGTTGGCCCCCTACAAGGATACAGGAAGCTGCTCTGCAGTCTCCACGCAGCTTCTCTTCTCCAGGCTGAACAGCCCCTATTTTCTCAGCCTGTCTTCATACAGGAGGTGTTCCAGTCTCTTTATCATCCTCATGGCCTCCTCTGGACTTGCTCTAACAGCTCCATGTCCTTCTTATGTTGTGGATACCAAATATGATCTGTGGCTCGCTCACCCCAAGTGTCTCTACTGCAGTGAGTTTGGTCAACATTCACTCACCAAGAATGATTGCTTCTCTTAAATATTTAAATGTGGATTATGTATGAAATGAGGGGGGAAGAAAAACCCAAATGAAGTCAGGATTTAATAGCTCTTTTGTAGCTTTTGAGGCGTTTGTGAACACTTTGTGAATGATGGATAGCTCTGCAAATATGACTTTCCCAAGAAAATCAGTCCATTTTGCAGCTGTAATGAATCCCCTGTGCCAGCGCCTCAGCACCCTCGCAGTAAGGAATTTCTTCCTTACATCAAACCTAAACCTCCCTTGTGTACGTTGAACCCATCACCCCTTGTCCTATCGCTACAGTCCCTGATGAAGAGTCCCTCCCCAGCATCCTTGTTGGCCCCCTACAAGGATACAGGAAGCTGCTCTGCAGTCTCCACGCAGCTTCTCTTCTCCAGGCTGAACAGCCCCTATTTTCTCAGCCTGTCTTCATACAGGAGGTGTTCCAGTCTCTTTATCATCCCCATGGCCTCCTCTGGACTTGCTCTAACAGCTCCATGTCCTTCTTATGTTGTGGATACCAAATATGATCTGTGGCTCGCTCACCCCAAGTGTCTCTACTGCAGTGAGTTTGGTCAACATTCACTCACCAAGAATGATTGCTTCTCTTAAATATTTAAATGTGGATTATGTATGAAATGAGGGGGGAAGAAAAACCCAAATGAAGTCAGGATTTAATAGCTCTTTTGTAGCTTTTGAGGCGTTTGTGAACACTTTGTGAATGATGGATAGCTCTGCAAATATGACTTTCCCAAGAAAATCAGTCCATTTTGCAGCTGTAATGAATCGTGATATATAGTAGTCCAAACATTGCTTGCCAGCCAGCTACCTTAAGACAAGATGCTAAGGGAATATTCTTCTTGATTAGATAATGGGCTGGCTGAAATTCCTTCAGCTTTCCTGAAACAGAAGTTAGCAATTTCAGACATATCAGATGATGCATCAATTTTCTGTAAACAGAAGACTGTGCAACCCACTTTATTGAAAAGCCCTTTATGCTGTGCTAGATTTAATCTCTCAATTTGAGAAGCAGCCCCATGAAATAAGATGTTTGCATGCAAAATCTCCCAGATTTCCAATGGAAATATAAAACAAAGAAGAGCATGTTCCCTTGGGGACTGCACCTATCTTGGATTAGATTTTCTCTGATGTTTTTGCATCATATTACCAATGGCTTCAGGGAAGTGAAACAGCAGTTTTCTTTCTTGAGAACAAAGGCTTGCAGAGTTAAAAAATAATGTTAATATATTTAAAGCACTTTGCCCACTGTTCTTTTCATTACTAGGAGAATTCAGGAAAAAAAGGTATCTTATTGTATTATTTTACCATCTTTGTTAATGAAATTTGCATTTAAGGCTACAGCCTGAAAATTCTGTAAAGGAAAATGATTTCTAAATGAGCACTTTCAGTTTCCCATGAACAATGTTTTAACTACTAGTAGTGCTCCAGTAATAAAGAGCAGGCTCCATAACCCCCTGGAATCATTGTAAGTCTTTTCTTTCTTTTTTATTCCAAGGACTTTGGAAAGGATCCACTGGCCACATGTACAATGGATGTAAACTTTGTGGAAAGTTTTTGAGATCTGAGAGCTAAATTGTGTTCTCCTATCCTAGATCTCAGTTGTAACATCTTCCTCGCATGAGTATTTTCCACCTTGTTAGCTACAACTGTTATTAAATCAGTTGTAAGAGCACTCAGTGCTACAGGCTTTGCTCACCTGGTTTGTCCCAGTGAATACTATGGGTAGGCATCATGAGAGAGAGAAGCATTAAGCACATCCAATAGTTCTGCTCCTGTTTGGGCCTAAGGGAAGCACTTTGCTTTTGCTTTGCTTAATCAATGCAGCAGATAGTTATTATTAAATTAATTAATAATTTAAAATTCCTCATGTATTGATAAATAATTTAGGCATGTGGGCTTTGCCTTCTCTGTTAGGACAATGCAAATTAATAAGGCTCTTTGCTAAGAGGGAATTCTTCTTACCTCAAGTAACAATGAAGTAGGGATGTTGCATACTTCAGGTAGAAAGACTCATTTTGGTGTTCAAAGCCCTGTTTTCCTAAGCAGGCTTTAATCCTATGGAGTATTATAAAGCTATCAAATAAATGCTTTAATACAGGATTTTTAACAGATCATTCCTTTACCTCAATAAGAGATTAGCAAGAGGTGCTGTGATCTAAAAATAGATTACATAAAAACCATGAGAGTAGATAGCCTGGGAATTTAGATTCAGCCTTTTTTAGAATATGCGGTGCAATAGGGAACATGCAATGATTTGGAAAAGTGTCAGAAGGAAAACCAACATAGAAACATCTGTGTTGTAAGCAGCTCATTTGACTGGGGAACTCATGGCCTCAGAATGGTAAGAAAGGAAAGCAGAGGAACGACCAACCTTTTCTGGGGAAAAAAACCAAAAGTCATATGGAATCTCCTTAATTTTCTTTAAAAGGCTTAACAAAGGACAGAGCTGGACTAAATCTTATGTCTAAGCCTGGAGGAGATAATTTGGGAATGAAAAGGAATCAGAAACTGAAGCATAATAGACTTCAAGGTATCACTTGCATTGGCACAGTGGAAGGTAATGACTTTTATTTCTTCCTATATTTTACTTACTGCTCTCAGGTGGCAGCCACCAGGATTGTTCTTGAGATCATTCCCGCTCCTGGTTCACAGTCTAACTGAGAGAGCACAGAAGAGCAGGAGGGCAAAGCAAACACTCACTTCCTTGCTCTTAAGTTCAGACATGCCACCTTATTTGGAGTATAACAAGAAGCACCACCCCTCCGCTGACCAGTTTGTTTCTTTCTTCTTTATGAATGTATAAACTGTGATCAGAACAACAGATTTATCAATTAGTTATATGAATTCACTCAACCAGCAGGTTGTGGAAGACAAAGTAGGTACAGCCCACTCTGCAAGACATTGTGTTAGTTAGAAAAAAAGAAGAGGGGTTGGAAAAACTAAGGACCCAAGCCACAATGGCACAGGTACAGCAGCAATACCTGCAATTCTACTGCCTGACAGTCAAGGAGGTTTACATTTCACAAGGTCAAGGAATGCAATCCAACCTACTGCAGAAAGCAAATGACATTTGAGCAACCTGCTCTAGTGGAAGGTGTCCCTGCCTGCGGCACGGGTTGGAACTGGATGAGCTGTAAGGTCCCTTCTGACCCGAACCATTCTATGATTGTATAACAGAACATAACTCACAAGCACTTCCTCTGCTTGTGTTGCTGGAAAAAAAGACAACATCTTCCTAGACTTCTGGACATGGGGAGAATTTCCAGCAGTATGTGTCAATCAAGAAATCAAATAGTCTTCTCTGAAGTTGCTCAACTAGTTGTCTACAACCCATGTAGAGTTTATCTGAGTAAAACTTTTGTTGCCAAGTAAATCAAGGAAGAAGAGGCAGAATGAAATTTCATGTCTGACATAAAAGACAACACTACTAATAATGAGTGCAAATGCACTAAAAATATTTGTACAAAGCAATATATAAATGTAGCCATCCTATTGCTGTGCAGGCATTCCTAGGTTTATATCCAGTGAGTTCCTGCAACTAGCTAGTAATAAAGATCTTTGCAGTGTTTTCCCAAATGGTTAACATGAAACTCTACCTGCTCCTTATAAAATCCTTTTGAAGAACATCTGAAGTTCAATTTAAGAGCAGCATAGTTCTGGTCTGCATTAGTTGCCCTTCATTTTCTCAAAAATGCCTTTATGTTTCAATGTCCATACATAAAAAACCGTGTGGATGGCTGCAAAATCTGTGTATGTGTGTGTGTATCTAATAAATAGGTGATAAACTGATACATATTTATTATAACAAACTCTGTCTATAATACAACACTGCTACCTGTATCTAATGTGATAGCCAAAAAAACTATCCAGAAGGAATGTGAGTCTTCATTTTGTCATTGCTAACATTAGGCCCCTGAATCTAAGGAGTTCACCTTAGCTGACCTGGGGCCTCAGCTTTGAACTAGTGGTCCTTACTCACTTCATAGTCCATGGAGAAAAATACATACCTGTAGCAGATCCTTCATCTCTTCCAAAGGTGGACACCTTACACAGCCCTCATGAATCCCGCCATGAAGAGCCTGTCTTTCTCTAAATTGTCCAGATAAGGGTACCAAAAGTGCTACCAGCTCAAGTAGTCATGGTAGGATTTGACCAAGTCTAGGGCCATCTTAGTGGAGGTCCAAACCAATGCCAGGCACTAAATATTCAAACTTGTATAAAGTTGCTACATCCTCTTGAAGCTCACTGTCTCAAATCAGTAGATGTCTTTGATCAATGGGATGTCTGAAACCAGTCCTTTCCTCATATGTAAAAGGGAGATAACCACTCACCACTGCACCTCATATTCCAAATACCAGTCTCAACATAAGATGTTGTTGTAAGATGTTCACCCAACTCTTACTCTTACAACAGCTCAAAAGTAAGCCTACAATGAAATTAACAATGATATGTATCAAATAAGGCCTGGGGCCCCAGGTCACCTGGGGGAATAAGAATAATGGATGCTTCTCTGAATTGTAAGGGATTGCAGAGGATTGACACTCTTGCTGAAGACTAGAGTAACAGGCAGGCAAACTGACGCCTGAAATTCCAGTGTTAAGCACAGTGTGCACTGCACGTAATACCATGAGTTTGTGCACACCCCCATTTCCATGCATTTCCTGTCTTCCTTTACACTACAGAATCATAGAATCACAGCACAGTTTGGGTTGGAAGGGACCTTCAAAGGTCATCTGGTCCAAACCCCCTGCAATGAGCAGGCACATCTTCAACTAGACCAAGTTGCCCAGACCCACATCCAGCCCAGCCCTGAATGTCTTCAGCGACGGTGCATCCACCACCTCTCCTATGTCATGGCTTTTAGAATGCAGACCGAATAGGAAGAGCTTGAGAGGAATTGTATCTAAGACAGTCCTTGGCTGAACACCAGTGTACAAGTAAATAGAGGAAAAAAGTTCTCATGTCCTCCTGATTTCCAGAAAAGCCAGCTGATCACTACCAAGAACAAACCACCACCAATATTCATGCCTCTAAATAACCAGGTGCAGAGAGGTCATTGGAACTGGTCTTATCAGTAGGTTTCAGGGTTTCAGCAGCAGTATGGGGATGTACTGCTGTGTTTGGTGGTGTTTACCTACAGCACCCAGCACAGTCCTGTGCTGTAGGACACAGTAACTGCACATATGGAAGCAGCACAGCTCTCTGCCTTAGAATTAGAAAAACACACAAAGCCAGAGCAAAAATCTGGACTGATATGATCAACATTTTCATACGTGCTGGTATGAACTCCCCTTCTCCCTGAGTCATCTTCTCTTGAGTTCAAGCTTCGGATAAAGCTGATTTGCATGCTTAACTCTGGGCATCCTTATCTTAGGCTCATTGGAACGAAGAGGTTTTGCTGTAACTGAATTTCATCTCTGGTGTGAGGAGTGTGAATCTCACTTCAAACTCAACCTGACCCTCCGAGGCACGCTGCAGTACATACCATCAGGCCTCACTGGGTTATCTGCAGCTCCTCTGTGCTGCTTTTCCCTTTGAAACATATATAAAAGATAAAAATGAATGCAACATGTTAAAAGAGGATGCAGCTAAGATGAAGGGGCACTAATGTATGAGGTTATGTAGCATTTTTGAAAGGATGACTGAAAGAGAGCTCTTTTCAACCATCTGGTTGCTGTGATAATAAAGCAAGTTCCCCCTGTCCATTTGCTGTGGATATGATCTCATCTCAGGTGGTTTAAGAAATCATCTCTGAAATGTAATTAAGTTAGAAAAACATGCACACTCAAATCTGGAGGCTTTGAAAGCTTGGATATCCAGTGAGTATGGTTGGGAGATGCAAAGGCAGCATCACATTCCTTATCCAGTGATGTGGAGGTGTCCCAAGACACAGCAGTGCTGTAAAGGCAGCATGGGACCCAAGTAGCTGTAAGCATGCAGGGACTGCAGCCCTGCTTGCTGGCCATCAGGATGTGTACTTCAGGGACAGCCTTTGGGCTATCTCCTCAGCTTGTATTTCTAACTCACTCACAACATTCCCAAAGTCAGCTGCAAGCAAGAATCACAGCGGTATTAACAGGACTCGACTCAAATGACAATACCCAACAAAACCAGAGTCTTCCAGAGGAAGACTCCTGGTTTAGGCCAACCAATTGCTATTACCTTCATTAGGACTTCAGAGTGCAAGAACAACTATTATTTTCAAGGCTGAGCACCCTGCAAATCAAGGTTCTTCAGTTTATACATCAAAACATAGAGGGTGATAACACCAATACTTCCATGAGGGCGGATGACTCCTTTGTAAGGTGGAAGCTGTGCTTGGCCTGCTGGTGATAGCTGCCAATACGCGTGTGGCAAGAGACAACATACCACTGGGCTTCTTTCTGCAGTTGTCCATCTCCTCCAAGGTCCCTGCAGTAAAGGGCTACAGAAAATACTCTATCCATCCTCCGTTTAGGACTACATTATTCTAGGATATTAGAAAAGTCCTGGAGATAATGAAGCTAAGAAGAAATATCTTGAATGGGCCGACAAGAAATCTGGAAAGGCACTTTTTACAAGGACATGCAGGGACAGGACAAGGGAGAATGGAATTTAAACTGACAGAGGGGAGATGTATGTTAGAAATAAGAAAGAAGTTCTTCCCTGTGAGGGTGCTGAGGCGCTGGCACAGGGTGCCCAGAGAAGCTGTGGCTGCCCCATCCCTGGCAGTGTTCAAGGCCACGTTGGACACAGGGGCTTGGAGCAACCTGCTCTAGTGGAAGGTGTCCCTGCCCATGGCAGGGGGTTGGAGCTAGATGATCTTTAAGGTCCCTTCCAACCCAAACCAGTCTGGGATTCTAGGAATATTAACAACACACTACATATAACTTTGCCATGAGTACACTTGCTAAGGTGACCAGGGTCTTACCACTAAGATTGAAATGCTGATGGATGCAATACCTATACTGAAGGATTTTATAAATTAAAAAGCAATGAAGGATGCACAGAAAGAAATCGTAGTTGTCTTAAAAAAAACACATAGAATTAGCTCACCAAGGTTTTTCTCTCTGCGTTTGTCCTTTAACACTCATGCTTGCAAGCAATGTAAACCACAGAGCTGAATGTTGAGTTGTGCAAGGAAGGTTCTTACAGGCACCATTCAATAGTCTGCCAGGTATTTCCCATCTGAAAATAATGAGAATTTTCCATACCTTAGGATATGTGTCCTTTAGATAAATGTCAAGTAACCACTCAGCCTGGCCATAACTGGGCCTTCTATACATGGGAAGAAACCCGTATGTTGATTTGTAGTCACCTCTAGATGAGGGACTTGCAGAAAAGAGATATGAAGTGCTGGCTCCTTCATTTAGACAAATGTAAAGTGTAAGCATAATTGCTCTTTAAAGAAATGCAGTTTTCAGCTGCACAAACTGAGATCCTCTACGATGACCAGATCCTGTTGCATGTGGAAAAAGATTAATTCACTGACACCGAACCCTGAATTTCTGTTTTGTTGAACTTATAACTGTTTAAAGATTCTTTCTAATATAAACTTGAAACTGGCATATGAGTACTGTGGATTACTGTGTAAAGCCCCAGCTGGAGCAAGTCTCTGAATGTATTGTGTAACTGACTCACACAGGAAGAAAAAGAGAACCTGGTAAAATACTTCATTCATTTATAACTTGTGAGCTAAACTCTTGTCTCTACCAGTAAGCAGTGAATTCAATACAGTCACAGAGGTATAACTGAAAGGAGAATTTGGCCACTTGTAGAAACAATAAACCTAGAAAGATTCTATTTGATTTTCTTAGCAAGATACAAAGTAAAGAAACACCAGGTGTTTTACAACTACAGATCTTATTGCCATTGACTTTCAAGAACAAAAAATGTAGGAAAGAAGGAAAAGAGCAGAGCCTGCCTATAAAAAAGCTGAATGAAGGTAGCTGCTTTCCCTTTTTAATCATTTCTGGGATCTTAGTCTTTTAACATCATCCACTTGATTAGACAGAAAAAAGATTGGAGGAAAACTATCAACAAAGGATCAAAGCAGTCAAAATTGAAGACATTTCTGGCCTCTGTCCTACTTAAGAGTCATATGATCCACCAGGTATGAACCAACATTATTCCACTGAGATGAAATAATATGGACAAGTTTGTTTTAAATGGACAACACTGTGAAGCATGATACAGGCAGCAACAATAAAGTTAGTCACAGTGGTGATTGTTAGATCCCTAATATACAGCCAGTTTGTGATCAATGAACCCGTTGAAAAAGCATGTCACTAGACTGAGGTTTTCTTGCTCAGTAATAAACCCAACGAAAACCATAGTGCTTCACAGAATCTCAGAATGGTTTGGGTTGGAAGGGACCTTAAAGCTCATCCCATTCCAACCCCCTGCCATGGGCAGGGACACCTTCCACTAGAGCAGGTTGCTCCAAGCCCCTGTGTCCAACGTGGCCTTGAACACTGCCAGGGATGGGGCAGCCACAGCTTCTCTGGGCACCCTGTGCCAGCGCCTCAGCACCCTCACATGGAAGAACTTCTTCCTTATATGAAAAAATCTTTTCTTACTAAGAACTGAGACTAAATATCAAGACATATTGAAGGTGCGAGTCAGCATGAAAATAAAATAAGTTACTATATTCTCTTCTTGTCAATATATGTTTCAATGGGCTCTTTCAAAGGGTGCTACAGCCAGAAAGTGTCCCTCATATGAATGTGTAGTTATGTTAGCACCACGATAACTTTTAAGGTATGAAGTAGCTCACTTGCTGATTCCCCTCATATGAAGATAGATTCCTGAAATACTGCTCTTTTGTGTCAGTCTGATTCAACTAAAATAGGTTCTGAAGTATACATGCACAGGCACACCCCTACACACAATGCTGCATACACATATGTGCATGCAAACACACACACATCTCTGCAGATACTTACAGCAGGTCTGAATTCATACAGGATTTTCATCCATGAAAGAGATACTCATGTTGCAGCCAAAGAACTTCATGATTTCCATACCACAGTGACAGTAGAATGGAGTTTCCAAGTTTGAGATGATACCACAGACACTACAGAGCTCTTGGCATGGGAAAAAATGGGGTTTCCTTCATAGCAAACAGAAAATATTTCAGGAAATGCACAGAGAGGCAGAAGCACAGACAGAGAATACTCTGTTGTCCATTCAGTTCTTAGTTAGCTATTTTAAACCTGATATTAATTCAGCAGTTCTTTCAGATATGTTACTTCTCAGTTCACTAGCCAAAATGAACATCCTTGTGAGCCAACACTCCAGCCATCCCCATGCCTACAGTGAGCATCACCTCATCCAGATGTTCCCTGCCAAGAGCAGGCGTAATACATGTGGAATAGGGGGACACGTTGTATTTACCTTAATTTAATAATTAGTCTTCTGGATGACAGTGACCCCATCTCAAACATTAATAGCCTCTATTGTGTGCTCACCAGTATCAATCACAGCTGTTCCATAATGAATCTCATAAAAATACTCCATCAGTGATGGAGAGGGCCTTGGAGATCCTCAGAATGAGTTTCAGATGTGTGCAGAGCACTCTGAGGTAGGCTGCAGCTCACACAAGGGAAACTCTACCAGGTGTTTGCAGTTTCATGCCTGCTGCATAAGTAATGTAACCCATAAAAAGGAATTCCCCCCCCCGCCCTGAGCAACTCAGCCAGGGGAAACAGAACAAATAAGATAAAGAAGCACTTTTGGAACTGGAAATTTTGACCAATAGGGGAGAAATTTGCCTTACTGCTGTAGCATTTGATAAGGAAAGGCTAAAAGATGTGGCCAGGGTTTTTTGGGGGGGGAAGACTTGAAGTATTTTAGAGTTACAGGAATGCATGGATATAGAGTCTGAATGTTGAAAAACATAATGTGTCCAACTTTGTGACTGAAATATTCAGTCCTTCCCAAGTTTTGTGGACTATTCTCTCTCCTGTCTTGCAGACAGTATCTTAGATGTAAATAAATACCTCTAAACTTCCATTCTGCTGGCCTTGGTTTCTCTAGCTATGCAGTATACAAAACCCAAGATACTTGGTCTGTCCCACTGGGGCCACTGTCTCAGGTTTGAAGAAGTGACGGGGGTGTGTGCTGGTCCTCTATACTACTACACAGAGGTAAGTGGCTTACAAGTATTCAGAAAGTTTCAGAGTTGGCTTCAGTGATGTTCCCTTCCAGAAACTGGGACCATGTCAACTGAAGGGATGCCACCTTGTAAGCCCTATGCTCTGATCTCATGTTGCAGATTGTTTTCAGGCCATATGTCATCATACTTTTCATCTATACAAGTGTTCTTTTCCCCAGATGCTATTTTTCCCTGTGGCTACTCCATGGCTCTGACAAGGAGTTTTACCTCTTTGCTTCAGAATATTTGTGTTAGTGTAGGTGTAGAATCCATTCAATCTGTGCTGACCAACATGACAACCAGTATAACCTACCAGTTACTCCTTCCTTGTGTCTGCAAAATAAGGCTGTTACACAGCAGCTATTTCTCAGGTGCAAGCTGCCTATGAGTAGTTGTCCCATTACTCACAAGGGGAAAAAAAACCCAAATCCAACAAAAATCAGAAGGGCCAAACACTGTGAGGGAAATCCCGTGAGAGAAAACCATCTCACTAAAGTTCACATTGGCAAACCAACACACCTCACCAACTGTGCTATCTATTTCCAGAGCCAGGTGAAGATGTCGAACTGGAATAGAGTAGGAGGGGGTGTGGGGGGGAAGCTAACTAACATTTCTGAGCTTCAAAAGCACTGCTGGGCACTGGACACCTCTGTTGCATCCACATGTGCACATCCTGAGCTAAATACAGAGGCTCCAGCAGAGCGGAGCACAGTCAGGGCATCAGTCGGACACTCTCCTTTGATTCCTTGCCCAGCTCCAGTGTAGCCTCCAGCAGCCTGAGGCCGAGGGACAGCCTTAATTTGTGGCATCTGGACACAGTCACCAAGGCACCATATGGCAGCTGGGAGAAGCCAAGTCAGGACATTGCCTTCCCTGCCCTGGGATACCCTTTGCAGCGGTGGAAGGGAAGCTCTGTCCTCACAGGACACCTCCCCAGCCCTGTGTAGCTCCAGCCCATGAGTTCTGCAAAGATGTCTTAAGTGGACTGCAAAGGGTTTAGTGCTGAGCTGCCTCCAAATGTCTGTCCAGGCACATCCTCTGTTCATAGAATCCCAGACTGGTTTGGGTTGGAAGGGACCTTAAAGCTCATCCA
>NW_009925983.1:68924-71007 GCF_000696875.1 Nestor notabilis | reverse complement strand
CCCCGGGGGCTCCTCTGGACTCGCTCCAACAACTCCATGTCCCTCTTGTGTTATCCCAGAGCTGGATCAGGATTGCAGGGGGGCCTCCCCAGAGCACAGTAAAAGGGGCGAATCCCCTCCCTTGACCTGCTGCTCATGCTCCATTTGATGCACCCCAGCACACGGTATCCAGCGACTACAGGATACAACACCCAGAGAGACTACAGCCCCAGCCTCCTCCAGGGAATCCCCCATGGAGTTCAGTGCTCTTACAAATTACACCGAAAGCGAGACCTTTGCACCAAGCCCATCATTTCTGCACCACTGTGGTAGCAGCCACTGGGACACCCTCCCATGGTGTGCTTTAGGTGACAGCAGCTCTCAAGGGTCATCACCTGGACCAAGCACTGCAGATTTGGGAGTTAAGTGCTGCAAAGGTGTCTGATTTCAATAAAACTCGGCCAAGTTTGGTCTACACAAGTTTCAGGTTCAGCACTGATGTTTTATCTCAGCATCATCTTAGCCTTGCCATATCTTTGCATTAAGTTAAATAATATTTGTGTGCATGCACTTACAGCTTAAGTAGCAATCTTGAAAGACATTAACGTAACATCTTCATAGATGAGCCAGCAACACTACTACAACTATAAATGACAGGGAGCAGTAAATCACAACGTGACATCCTTTAGGCCGTTCTGTTTGTAATGCAGGATCCAGAGCTTTTGGTTTGTTTTGGTTTTTAAATAATCTACACGTAACCCAAGACAACACCAGTAAAAGAAAAAGGTGAAATGCCTGTCCAAACCTTACATGTGAAAACAGGTTTTTCTATGTAGTTTAGTCTAAAAAACCAGGTCAGTCTACCTTCCAGAATGGGCCAGACATAAAAACAACTATCTGCAGCTTTAGACATACCCAGTAACATTGTGAGTTAGCTTTAACCATTAGGTAATGCAAGATTCAAAAACTACTACCTCTTTCATAAACCCCAATTCATAAACCTTCAACTGAATAGTGCATTCATGTTTTTCATGGATGCAGAAGACATAAAAGTTTAATACATTCTTGTATTTAATGACTGGATCAAAACATGTGTCTTCTCCTTAGGAGGCCACGAGGTAGATGCTCAGACTGAACACAAAACTCAACAGCTATTTTAATCCATTTCTTACTTTCCTCCTCAAAGCTCATTTGGATCATGAGCACAATGAGGCACGTTAACTCTTAAAGAAGTTGTTCAGCTCACTGCTTTTGGGGATTCACTAGTGTTTACAATCTCATTGACTTTTCTGAACTCTAAATGAGACACCACAGAGGCTGTGTCTGTTTGACTTGTAGGCAAAGGGAGACACCCCTTAGTTCATCAGGTTTACACTTGCACTTTTGGTCTCAACAGAGCAGGTAGCTCCCCCTCAGAAGACCTTGCTGGCTTCTGGGGGTTCCCCTTGCAGTGTTTTGCCCCTCAGAGCAATGACCACGGCTCCTTACAGGCACAGAAAGTTCTCCTCTTACCTTAAAGATCTCCTGGTGCAGACCTTTACTTTCACAGAGCCTGGAACTCAGTTTGGATAAGGTATGTGACAATGTGAAATAAAATATATTTATTTTATAATATATTTTATGTATAATATAAAATATATTTTATACATAAAAGATATGCCACTGAAAAATAGCTGAATCTTTTCCTTTACTACCTGTCAGTCAGTCTCCATCTTACGGTCTGAAGCTGCAAGGGCTGCTGCTAAGTCTATAGCTGCAGTGACATGAAACCTGGGGTGTTACACAGCACTGAGCTACATGATCAAAAGCTGAAAGCAATGATGGGCACCATACGCAGCTCTAAAAACTGCCACAGTCATTAACCCTCGCTTCACTTCCCTCTCCTGGCTAGATCCACAAACCCAGCAGTGAGGCATGAGGTTCCTGGGTCCCCCTCTTGCTCCCTACCCCTCCCCAGGTGGACAGGGGGAGGCTGGGACCATCCAGCTGCACGGAAGAGGTGGTGGGATCAGGGAAAAAAGTTCTGGTAGCAAAACAATGTGGGGCAAGGATGGGCTTGCCTTGGTAGTACAATGAAAGATGTACTGTATATTGCTGTAATGAG
>NW_009925983.1:38982-68877 GCF_000696875.1 Nestor notabilis | reverse complement strand
CTTCTCCAACCAACCTCCCTTTCCTTTCCCAATCATCCCTTCATTCCTCCCAACCTCCTTTGGGGGGTGCAGGGAGGATGGGACAGAGGTGCAGGAGGAAGTCAGTGTGCCACATCCACCTTTCCTTAAGCAGGCATGTAACCAGATCAGGAATGTCACCAGAGGACAGTCTGAGTGCAGGAACATGAGGATGTAGCAGGGCTGAGCAGCAGTGATCGGTCATGCACAGGGCACACCGTAACAGAAAAGTCACCCAGGTCCTCTTCAGTACCAGCACTAGGGCAGATAAAGGGAAGGGCTGTTCCTCTTTGGGAACTGCTTAATCAGACCAGCCAATACACCATCCAGCAGGAAGAATACACACCATGGCAAGGGTCAGCTCCTGCTGTGATTTGTATCGGTGCAAACTAGAGCCACGTAATGGCAAAGGAATGGCAGTAGTTTGAATTCACAGTGGTGGACCTTAGGTCAGGACGAGATCCACAGGTCTGAAAAGAGTAGAAAGGGAAAAATATGCACAGAGCAGTAGATGATGACAGAATGGAGTGTTTCTAAACAAGAAGACATGATGAGGACATGCTGCAGCAGGAGAACGTATGAGCAGCTTTGGAAACACGCAAGTGGAAATGGTTAAGTTAAACTACATTTTAGTGCACTTTCTGGTCTGCTTGAGTATCATGAATATTATAATCAGGAGATTGATAATCTTAGCAGAACAGAAGTACACAGTCCTCAAAAAAATGTTAGATTGTATCAGCGTGGAAATCCCACTAACGGGGCATTTCAAAGCTCTCCAGACAGATCCTTAACTGTGGCAGTGCTCCCTCCCCCAAGATTATATTTTGTTATTTAAGACTTTTAAAGTATCTCCGCTAATAATTAACAAAGGTCTGTATCTGCAAACTCAATCTCATCTGCCTGTTAGGTAGGAGGAGATCAAAACTGCGCACAGTGACAGTCCCAGGGGATGAAGGGTGGCAGCTCCACAGCTCCGCAGTGTCTCATCAAGCTAATTCAGGGTGTCACAGGCAGCAGGAACCCACAGGTGCTAAATAGAGCCTCCATGGGGAGCCTGTCCTCCTGAACAACCTTGCCAAGGGAGGGAGTTTACAGAATGACTGATCTTTGACTGAAGTAACTAATAAACCAGCCCGCTCACTGATCAGGATGACAAAGAGCAAAGGTACCATGAGGCTCCCTGTTTGTCTTATGCTACAGAACTTGCTGCTCTCCCAGAGAAGGATTTCTTATTGCTGCTGTGAGAAGTAGCAGATATGGGAAGATCTTCAGAATTTCATCCATAAGCATTAACAATTACACCACTAGTGAGGAAGAATATAGTGAGGGGGGAGAAGAAAGCCAGCTCCTCAAAACAAGGCACTTTCTCCAAGCCACACATGGCAGCTCAGCTTTCCTTTGCATAAGCACTCCATAAGCACAACCACCCATGCTGCAGTTGCACATTTCTGCCAAATTTCTGCTGCAAATTTCACTCAATTTTTAGTCTACCAAAATCATATTCACCTCAGTAGGAGTTTTATTGGCATTGGAAGTGAATGAAAACCCTGAGCAAGGACTTCGGAATGTGGCTGAGATATTATATGTCTTTGCATGTGTGTTCATTCATTTTTAAACGTTATTATTTATACCCTCTGGAAGCAAGAGAGAGAGAGGAAAAAAAGAGGGGATGTACTATAGGTTACTTTAACAAAACAACGATGATTTGCATTGCTGCTGACAACTGTCTTCACTCTCCAGCACTGAGAAGTGCCAGATGGTGAATTTGGAACACTTAGCAGCAGAAAATGTGGCCATTCCAGGTTCAGGGAGTCTCTGAAAGGAGGATTTGGAAACGGGAACTCCACATAAGGATACAATCCAGAAGCAGATCTCACTTTTATTGAAGAGGTGGCTGCAGGTAGCGTGCAGTGCATTAGAAGTGCTTTAAGGTCTTTGTTCAATTATTTGTCTCCATTCAGCTTCTGAGCAGAAGGAGGAAAAATCTCTTCCAAATGCATATATATTGAAGATTTTGAAGAAGACACTGACAACAGAGATATCAGCTTAAAAACAGGACCATGTATCACTGCGAGCAGGAACCTGGAGCAGAGTTCAAATTCAATGTTTTGGGGAAGGACTCAGTGAGTGGATTGGTCATAGGTGCTGCCAAAATAAGCATTTGCCACTGACTGATTCTACCTGGTGGAATTCCACACCTCCACGTTTTAATGGGCAGGAGTGGTCACACATCTGGCCAGCTGGGACAGCTGTGTCAGGGAGGCAAATACGAGCCTGGCCTGAGGGTCAGATCCTTGTTTCTTTCTCTTAACAGATTCAGCACTGACAGTAGACAAAGGCAATGGTGTGTGGTATTCATGTCCCCCAACTTTGGATATCTAGGTAGTTATGCAGGAGCCCTCTATTCCCCCTAACACTGACAGGCAGACATATGAACTGGGCAAGTCCCTCCATCTGAAGATACATCTAAGACACACTGGGTAAACTGCACCTTTTAGAGTCCATGTTTTTCTTGACAACACCAATTGCCCTCACACCTTGCCTGTAGGTGAGACTGGAGTGCCTAAACAGACACATCACGTTATCATATGCACTCCAGGGTGTCCCACCTGGCCTCTTACTGCCTTCCCATAAGGGCACAAGTCTCTTGCAGCTCATCTGTTTGCACTCTGCCTTTTCAAGGAGGATTTTCATTATATTTGCCAGTCCTGTCCAAATGTCCTGAGCACAGCTGGGCACATCTACAGTGGTGCCAAGCACGGGAATTGCTCCCCTAGTGCGGGGTGATCCCATGAAAGTAGATGCAGATAATATATGCCAGTCTAGAAAATACCGTCCTTTCTTCAAGTTCTGAAGAACTATAAGGAATTATGGTAAGGGGTTTCTTTTATCCCATAGTGGGGGAGCAATTACCAGGTAAAACCAAATCCATTTTGTGTTATCCAAAAGATTTTGGTTAGAAGACAGTAAGACATAACACAGCAGAGCAAAGGTCCATTGAACGCACCATGCCTTCTCCAACTGTGGTAGCCAAATGGATGCTTAAAGAAGAGAAAGAACAAGACAGGCACATGTGAAACTTCCCATTAGCAATCTCCCACTCTCCAACTATTTTCAGTTTGGGAGCTCTTGATTAAGATGTGGTGCCTGTGTATTTAATAACCCTCACTGGGTTGTTCTTCCAAGGGTGCACTCAGTCTGCCCTTGAACTCAAACTGACTTCTACCAAAAACAGAAGCAAAAAAAGACAACCATCCTGCCTTCTCCAACCACCTAGTACAGAAATGTATCAAAAACAGAGGAAGACCACACCATCATTGCTGACTCTGAGATGATCCCATGAAAGCAGAAGGCCTAAGACTATGTTGGTCTGGAAAATACTGGCCTCTTTTCAAGTTCTGAAGAGCTACAAGGAATTATGACAAAGGGGGGTTTATGCACATTAAGCAATGAAAAGTCATTATTACACTATACGGAAAATCAGATTCCTTAAACATCCTGTATGCCTCCTTGTTAAATCCTTCAGTGGAAAAACACACCTTCAAAGTATTATTAATTATTTTAATATCAGCTTCCACAGGTGGTTGATCCCAAATTTAAAATGCATTCTTCCAAACTTCATCCTTGACTACAAATGTTGTAACTGTATTTATACCTCCTTACCGTTTCAGAGGTACATCTCTTAAATAAATTCACACTTGAAAAAAAATGGGGAAAATATATTTTGTAGAATAAAAATACTTATTTGTAAAACCAGCAGTGTAAATGCTGAGATAGGCAACGATGTTGATGTGAAAGCCCCCTCAGCAAGTCTATTTGAATGAAGGGCAGGAGAACATCTCAGTGGCAATGAGTCAAAACTTATTATAGAATTATAGTGTCAGAATCTCAGACTGGTTTGGGTTGGAAGGGACCTTAAAGATCATCCAGTTCCAACCCCCTGCCATGGGCAGGGACACCTTCCACTAGAGCAGGTTGCTCCAAGCCCCTGTGTCCAACCTGGCCTTGAACACTGCCAGGGATGGGGCAGCCACAGCTTCTCTGGGCACCCTGTGCCAGCGCCTCAGCACCCTCACAGGGAACAACTTCTGCCTAATGTCTAATCTCAATCTCCCCTCTGGCAGGTTAAAGCCATTCCCCTTGTCCTGTCCCTACAGGCCCTTGTCCAAAGCCCCTCTCCAGGTTTCTTGTAGCCCCTTTAGGCACTGGAGCTGCTCTGAGGGCTCCCCTTGAGGACCCTTCTCTTCTCCAGCTGACCCAGCCCAGCTCTCTCAGCCTGGCTCCAGAGCAGAGCTGCTCCAGCCCTCGCAGCATCTTCATGGCCTCCTCTGAGCCTGCTAGAGCAGGTCCATGTCCCTCTTGTGTTGGGGATTATAGAAATGGGGTATTTTAAAACTAGTGATTATTTCAAAGTCACATATAATAACGTCATGAAATTCACAGTGAATGTGGGAACAGGCTACAGAAAAAGAGGAAGAGAAATCAAACAACCTACAATGATCTAAGGGGACAACAATTTTGCCTCTTTTTTTTTCCCCCCTCTTTTTGATGTCACCAAAGGACAGAATTCAAATGGTCAGGAATGTAAATAAATACAAGAGAAGATTAATTACTTGGACAGAAAAAGTACCACTGGAGTCCTGCTAAAGAACTGATCTTTAGCTATTGCCTTATGATACAGTTGAAGATACAAGAGGCCCTGAGTAAATTACAGCACCTCTCCAGAGGGCTGCTGTTGTTCATAATATCTAAAATGTTATTTCCAATGTTATCTGGACAGACTTTGAGGCCATTAACAGTTGTACAAAGCCAGAACAACTCCTCTGGCAACTTTAGACGTACTGTTTGAACTCCAGGGCTGTGAAAAAGATGAGACGTGCCTGGTGCTGAGGACATCAGAGGATACTGAATAGAACAGCAGTAGGAACTGGGGAGACTTTGGTAGATGTTTTCATGAGTTTACTGAGTTCAGGAGTGGTCTCGGAGGAAAAAGGATGACTAATACATAATGCTGTAACTTTAAAAGTGAACCTATAGAGACATAGTAGGAAACTACACACTAGTCAGTTTGACATGAGTTGTGAGCAAAAGCCTTTGAAACACTTTTTAAGAGTCAAAAGGGAGAACATTTGGAAAAGCACAGATGAACTGAAAATAGCCAGAGTGGCTTCAGGAAGGGGAGGTCGCCATGGCTCACTAGCAGAGGGGAATTCTTTGCGGATGTTACTGCTGGGTTACTGCAAGGGGCTACATCACCAGGGCTGGGGTCTCTCCAAGCAGCCTGACAAGCTCCACAGTGGTAATTAATGGGCAAGGCACAGTGTTTATGGAACTGGAGGAGACTCAGTGCTTTTGGATCTGAGTATGGGCTAAAGCAGAGACTACAAATGATAACCTAAAATGGAAAATGTTCAAGTTGAAAAGAGGGCTACAAAGCACTACAGGAACTTGAGCTGACTGAATAAAGAAAGGAGGAAAAAAGAAAGCATAAAAAAAAGGCCACAAAAATGATGGAGGAAGGCTTGTTATTGATTCAGCAGACGGTGACCAAGATCACCACATCACTTTCTTTACAACACTCTGCAGTGATATGGGATAGCACCACGCTGCCAAGGATTTCAACTGTCCTTGCCAACTAATAAGACCCTCAGTGCACCCTAAGTTACATAAGGATTGCTATGGCCTTTTCACTCAAGAGGGAAAACAGAAGCACCACAATATTAATGGGTTGCCCAAGCTCACAACTCCTACTTCAGCTCCCTGACACATCAGCAGGAGAAAGGCAAAACCGGGGATTTGGATCCTGGCAGGTAAATAAAGGGGAAAATGTTTTTTCAGTACCTTCTTTCAAAATAAACACGCTTCAAATCAGGGAGGGAGGTGAGGAATCTTGTGAGATGAGGAGAAGATGGTGATTGATCTTCCCTGGGGATCTGCCCATTGAAGCCTCCTCTCTGCCTTCCATAATGAGGACTGGTGAGGTCCCCAGTGTTGGGAGCTCTCAGGCACCCAAGCAAGATTCAGAGCAACTTCTTGACAGTTGCCCTCACAGCAAGATGATCATCTTCCCTTCTCCAGGCTGAACCAGCCCAGCTCTCTCAGCCTGGTTCCAGAGCAGAGCTGCTCCAGTCAAGGAGGTGCAATCTACCAAAGGTTGCAAAGAGGCAGATGGAAGTAACACCACAGTGCAACTGCACCTCACCTAATTGCCAGCCAGGAAACTCAACAGAAAGCTGCTGACGTCACACAAAAATGTCCTGGAGGAAGGCCCATGAACACATACTGCTGTTATCACCGCGCTGCTGACAGCACTCATAATAAAAACCAGTTTTGTTTTATTACTAACCACCTTCTTTCACTGAAGGCCATGATTCCCCACTGCTGCTGCATGGACTCTGGCTCTGGGAGCCATGCTGGGGGGTAGGTGCAGGAGGGAGGCTGCAGCCCTTCCAGTGGTTTGGGGCTTGGTTTGGTTTGGTTTGAGGGAAGTTTGGGTGCCTAAAGCCCAGGTCTACCCCCTGAGAAAGACGCTGAAGTGCCATCCGACCACCTCAAGACCAAGGAGCTCTGTCACAGGCACAATGACGCTGGGGCTGCTCACAGCCTCCTGTGCTATGTTAAATCTCCCCTCAAAGTAATGAATCACAGAGCCATGGATTATGCTGTGCAACCTTTTCCAGGCTTCTCCTGCTGTTGACGGGAACTCTAAAGGCCAGGACTTTCCTTTAACTGCCTGTGGGTTGCAAGGTCTCCCTTTCCTTTCCTTTTCTGGTGCTTCTTTTGCCCTGCCTTATATATTCTAATTAGCTTTCCTGGAGGAGTTTTACAAGATGAAGATAAGGAGAAGCTTATCCAAGGCAGTTGTTTGTCTTCACATTTTCCCTCTAGAAGAAAAAAAAGAGAAAAGGGTTTTCAAGGACTAACTTTCCTATCTGAGCCGTTATTTGAGGGGCTGGAGGACAGAAATGCTCTGGGCTATCAAGCAGGGAACTTTAAAAGGCATCCATCCGAAATGCAATAAAACAAATATTTGCAGGGATTTTTGAGGAATTCCAGCATAACCCACTCCTCCCTTTTTATTAGCTTCACCCATGCTTGACGAGGTGGCTACATTCTCCAAGTAACTGACAAAAGCCACTTTTATACCATTATTTTAGAAGCAACTATGTGGCTGCACGACCCCACCACAGATGAGATTTTTCAGCTATGCCTTGAGCTGACTTTTCCTTTTCCCAATCTCTTTTTTTGGGAAGATAACTACTTGCTTTCCTTCAACAACAAGCTTTGGAGTTAGCCAAGCACACCTGAGCGACAGCACGGTAAGTATTGTTAAGCCACAGGGTAATTTTCTAATACAAGATTGTGACATATGTCTCTTGTTTAACAGATACCCTGGCACTTACCAGCTCTGTGTCCTTTGAGTGTGATTTCATAGTCTACAAATTGCCAAGGCTGAACGTGGCATCCCCCCATACATTCACTGCAGTCCCAGTTCTAGTGTCACCATTGAAGCCAAGCCTGCACATCTCACTGAAGTGGCTTTCCATCTTAGGAAAAACTGTGGAACTCCCTCCCTCAGCATGCTGTAGATATTAAAATATGAAAGGGCTTTAAAGTACAATGAAATAAGTTAATGGAAATCCACAAGGGGCTGTTAAACAGGAAGATACAGACATAACCTCTAGCTCAAAAAAAGCCTAGGCTGCAGGCTGCCAGAAAGGAGGTAGAAATATCAGGCAAGTATCAGGCTATGTAGATAGCCCAGTTTTGTGCTAAGACACCCTTTTTGGTGAAGCAATGACGGAGTGTCCACTGAAGAGCTAAGTAGCCTAGCAGATGTTGAATGCGAAGTTGAGCCCCATGAGGAGGAAGCCATTTTTCACAACACTGAGCTGCAGCACATATATTTTATTCTGCACATGTCCCTGTTGTCATCTCTTTTTTTCTGAGTTCTGTTTTGATACGTGCAACTGGTGTTCAGCTTATAGAAATCACCCCATGAGCAAGAGAAAAAGCAGGCATGTGAACAGACAAGAGGAGTACATCTGCCCAGGCAGTGTCTAGGTACGTGGCTGCATATTCAGGGAAGTTTTCTGTTTGAGGAGGAATTGGAGATCTAGGAGGGGATTTTAAGATGGATTAGGGATTAGATGGCAGAGAATTTGGAGGCTTGAGGATGTCTGGAAGTGTCTGGCTTGGTGAAAAGAAAGATGATATTTGGTTATTGGGAGGGAGGATAACGAAGGAACAAGGAGTAATATGGGCACCCTCTCCCCGTTGTCCACACAGGCACTTCTAATCATGGTAATCTTCCTGAAGGGAAGAGAACTAATGTTCCTTCTTCCCCTACTCCCTATCTCACACACAAACAAACAAATGCACATGCCCCTGACTGTCTGATACCTACTCCTCCTCCCCAGTTTTACTACCAGGAAGACAGAATCAGATTTTTATTCCATTGATGGAGTTTTGGAGAGTAAGAATGTCTCACTTCCAGGGGTGATCTTGACACACTTCAAAGCACTTTGATTGTTCAGCAGCTCCCCACATGGGAGAAAACGAACAGACTATGGCTCACCCTTTTCCCCAGCTCATCCCATCTCCCAACTTAATGAGGGGAATGTGTATTTGACTCTTATCTTTGCTCCTTCTTAAATAACAGATAGTCTTCAGTCTGTGAGAAGAGGCTCTTCTTTTTAGGTCCTGAGGTTCCAGATTGAGTATCTAGGAATGTACCCATCAGAGGCTATGTACTGGACACTGCATCCCAGAAGAAAATCAACTAATCTGGACTGTATTGTGTCTCCTGGGAGAGAGACTTGCAATGGTTTTGGGGTAAGTAGCAAGAACACAGTTTTACAAACACATCACAGGAGAAGACTCTTGCCTAACACACAGCAGACCAGAACAACTGCACATGTTCAAACAACAGGGTGCCCAGAGAAGCTGTGGCTACCACATCCCACATTCCATCCCTGGCAGTGTTCAAGGTCAGGTTGGACACAGGGGCTTGGAGCAACCTGCTTTAGTGGAAGGTGTCCCTGCCTATGGCAGGGGGTTGGAACTGGAGGAGCTTTAAAGTCCCTTCCAACCCAAACCAGTCTGTGATAACCAGGTGAGAGAATACACAGGCAAACATGTATTTTAACATAAAAAATATTAACCTGAGTACTTTCTCTGCATTATTCCGGATTTTGTAAAAGTTGCACATGGTTTTATAAAGAAAAAAACCAACTTTTTAGGAAAGTTTTATGAAGTACTACATACTCACTGGGATTGCTTTTTTGCATGTCTTTCCTTGGAGAGAACTATGGTAATATTTTTATCATAGAATCATATCATAGAATGATTTGGGTTGGAAGGGAACTTAAAGATCGTGTAATTCCAACCCTCTGCCATGGGCAGGGACACCTTTCGTAGCTCAGGGAGAAATATGGAACACGTACTTTTGAATATTTACTATTAATTTAGGGTCACCATCAAATTTTCATTACATACAAGCTCTCTATATACACACTCTCATCAGTTTTGCTTGTCCTTGTAGTGTATGCATGTCTACTAAGTCTACAGCAAAACAGAACCCAAATGCCTTGAAACAGAAGAAAAAAGCCAAACCTGGAAACTGTTCCAGACCACACCTCAGCCAGAAACCTACATCCAAACATTCCCTGAAATGTTAGGAACTAAATAGCTTAGGCCTGTTTCCACTGCTATGAAATCTATCCTTCATTATTAACTGCCATACAGGTGCTTTAATTTCTGTCCAAGTCTCCTATGGACAAAGCAGACACCTCATGTGGTATGTTCTGTATCAGTCTCTCCTCTCTTTGTTGCTAAGCATCTTTCCTGTGGGCTGCTGACATAATGCCATTTAATTAACTGCTGGCTTTTTTCCTTCCTTTTTTCCTTTTGAAGAAAACGGATAGGTGATCAACATTCCTGTAGGAAACGTTTTGAACACATAATATTTTCTCCAGAATCAAAGCAATAGTTTTGCATGGGTTGTGGTTTTTGGGTTTGGGGTTTGGCAGGGTTTTTTTGACTCGGTCAGAAACTGTTCTTCAGCATTACTGTAAGGGTATAACTGACCTCTCAGTAATTCAGAAGGACTAGGAAAGGAATAGAGGGAATCAATATAACAATGAATATTCATAACACAGAATGTAGTTCTGGTTTATCTGTCCTTTCTTCTCCTTGGCCCTCCCATCACAAAAGGAGCCAGAGAACAAATAAAGCAAGATGAGGATGGTCGGAAATACTGAGTGGCTTCCAGACAGATTGAACAGACTGGGATTCTTCATCTCTGAGGGAGGTGACTGTGAGAGGCTACAATGGAAACCCATAAAGTAATGGATAATGTGTTTAGTAACTGCTGTTCTCTGGTTACTGCAGTAAAAGGTAAGAGTCACCCACTGAAACTGGCCAGTGAAACTGGCACCTAATGGTAACAGAGGTTGAAAGCAAAGCAGGGGAAGTACTTTTATTTCCCCCTGACTTACACCAAGCTTCTTATGCTGGTGCATCCACTGTGCCCCTATTTCCCTCTCTCCATTCATGATTTTTTTTAGTTCATATTCTACGTTGTTTTCTACTTTGTAGATATTAATTTTCACATGTAGATAGTCTACTTTTTGGATATTGAGTCTACTTGAGACTTCTTCCCTCCACCATGGATTATATTTTATCCCACCTGTATGTCCCCTTCCTAACTGGACTGTCTCCAGGGCTGTTGCCTCACTTCACATCCTACTTCACACCACATTCCCATCAAACCATGTCAGCTATGCTTTACTCAAAAATGCTCTAGAAGTTTTTGACAGGGCAACCCTCCGTCTTTCACATTTAGCTCTAGAGGGTTTCAGAGTAATCAAGGAGGTTTGCCACAAGTTGGGCTTGAGCCAGAAGGACTCTGTTGGGTCATTCTTACACTTTTTCTTGTCGTCCTTCCACATCCTCTTTCGTAAATCCTACTGTTTACCAAAAACAACCTTGATTTTGTTGCCTCTCCAGCTGGAGAGAAGAGATTCCCAACAGAGCTCCTGGGTTTTGCAGTTGGGCACATGGGCAGTGGCACTGTAAGCAGGCATCAGTCCAGTTAGGAGACCAGGATGACAGAGATTTAGCAGAGAAAGGTGGACAACAAGGAGACAGTTCAAGCTTTGCACTGCTGACCACTCAGCTAGAAGTATCTGGCTATGGCAGGATTGCACACAGAGCTGGAACAGTGCTCGTCCATTTTCCACAGAAGCTTTATTCTTGCTTTCACATGGGTGGTAAGAGAGACAGAATTAATACCATAAAAAAGGAAGGCTCTGGGGGTCTTTGGCATTGTCTTTGTGCGGCGGGTTTTTCAATTCTCTTATGTGCTGCACAGTATTTTTAAAGACCAACCCAATCCATCTGGCTGGTGCAACTTGGAAGTACGGTTGCCAAAAGGAAGAAATAAGTATGTGGATGACAAATATTCATGGTGCATGAATAGAAAAGAGATTGTTCCTTCAGAGAGAGAAAAAGAGAGAATAATACCTACAGTATGGGAGATATTAATGAATACTGTAGTGCTGGCAAGAACACGTCAAGAATTGGTGCACATGTGCTATTAATAACATTTTAGATATCATCCTTTTTGCTGCACAAATAGGTTTACAGCATGTTTTTAACCATCTCAGTAGACAGATGAAGAAAATGGTGCAGTGTGAGGGAAGGCAAATATTTCCAATTCCTCCACTACAAAAGCATAATAATAACCTTAAAACAAAGCATTTCCCGCTCCTTAATCCCTAACTTCTCTGTTGTAACAAGCCTCTTGTGTTGGCTCAAATTGCATATCTGCCAAACTCAAAATCCAGAGTTAAGTACTTAATTTTCTGAGTATAGAGGTTTGAATTACTGGTACCTGTCTCTTCAACCAAACAAATTAATGCCAGAGCTCCAATCTCCCTAGTGACCCACCCATGCATTTGACATTGGAATTCTCCCAAATCCATGTCTTTGTTTTAGGAACTAGTGGCCTAAGTTATGGTACAGTACACACCAAATCATGAGGTGCACAGAACCTATACACTGTCATTCAGTGGCACAGAGATCTGACCTGAGAGACTGGGTGAAAACGGTTAAAGCCAAAACTATGTTTAGAGTGAAGAAATGCAGGAAATCTGAAGCGAGTACCCACATCAAAGTATCTGTGACTATTCTGAATGGCATTTGCACTTTCAGGCTCCCACAGTATTATTTGCTTTAGCATTTGTGGTTGATCTGCAGGCAGAGCAAGCAATATGCTCCAGGAGTGCATCTGAGGAGATAATCTGGGAAAACAATCGGCTTTTGCTCTGTTTCCTGAAGAGCATCATCATCAAAACTTTCTGAAATCAAACCCAAAACCACAGCAAAGCACAATAGGGTCAAGTCCCGGTCAGGCTGGAACCTGGAGAGTGCCCTGTGCTGCTCTCCCTCCAGTCAATGCTTTCCTACACCTTCCTCAAATCAGTCACCAGGCAAATCTTTCATGGCCTAAATGAGGTGCTAGAGAAACACAAATCGAGGTGAAACAACGGTACTGAAGATACAGAATCAGAAGCTGATTTACAAATTATAGCTAAGCAACTAAAAAGCCCTATTAAATTTCACCTGATGCATTTGAGGTGCCCCAGAGGTTCACCTTGTCCTGGACCTTCTCTATGGCAGATATCAGTGCTGGGCACTTGGGGATAGGATGTCTGAGTCTCTAGTAAATGTGTCACTAGGTATGTGAAGAACAGCCTCATGCATCTCCTCTTAGATGTGTGCAAAGAATGGAAGACGTTCATAAGGCACATAGTATTGCAAGTGTTGAAGCATAACCCATGTCTTCTACTGCCTATTACCACCACCCCCAGATTCTTTTGAACTAAGGCTTGATGAACCTTATTTGAAAGGAAAGCTTAGAATCACTTGTCATCCTCAGCCTTTTTCATTACTATACCTGCCCTGGGATAGGAAATGGAAATGACTTCCTCCTTAGCTCAGCACTGAGGATCTCTGCAGCAGGATCAGTCATTTCACTCTGCCCCTGGCACACAGAATCCTAAATGAAGGGCGCTGCTGACAATCACCATACGATTCACTGCCACAAATGAATCCACAAAGCATAAGACCTGAAAGTATGTTTTGTAATGTTCTGTGTATGTGGTTGTAATGTTCTATGTACGTTTTGTAATGTTCTATGCTATGTGGTTGTGATCTCGTTTGTTATTTACTACAAAATATATCCCTAAGACAGAATAATCTTTTGTAGAACTATTGCTGGTACTAACTGTAGGAAATATTGCTGGAGCCAACAACACTCTAAACACTGGAAAGAACTTCTAAAGTTTGATCTTCTAGTACCTACACATTACCCTGTGATTTCCGCCCATGCACAGTGAGTGTAGCTGCTGCCAGACCAGAACAACAACAAAAGGCTGCAGCAGGAGTTCCCGGGGGCCACAGCAGAAGCAAAGTCTATGATCTTCTCTGTATTACATGTCCTGAGTCAGAGTCTCCTTTGTTTCACAAAAAAAAAGAGAGGGAAAAAAGGGGCTGAGACAAACTGCCCTGCTCTGTCATCATTTTCCATCCGATTTCAGCTCTTCAGGGTAGAGAAGAACCAAAACCCGTGTGCATTTTACTACCATATCCAACTCCGAAACGAAGAAAAATCCTCCAGAGGATAATTATTCACTGAGGACTCAGTTGTTTTATGTCTCTTGGGTTACATTCTTAACTGGTGCAAGGGACTGAGCCAGACAGACACTGAACTCAGCTGAGGTCTGTCTATTGCCCAACAATAGGGCTCACAGCTTTCCTCTTGACTTCATCATCTTCTGGTCTTTATTGCTGAAGGAGGACAACCAGAAGCACCTCACCTCTATCTTGTATATGTACCATACTCTCTTTTTTCCCTCAGTGAAACGGCCCCTCTGGCTTAGTGGTGGTTCAGAAGCTGAGCCCTCAGCAGATGGCAAACCTGAGACTGCCTGTGCCAGTGGCCGTCCTGGGGCACCATTCTTCAGGCAACCCAGCAGCTTCCAGGCAGTCTCATTCATGATGGGGGTATGGGGAGATGAAGGTCCTTAGCTGCGTCCTTTCCCTTAGGATAACTGGGAGGACCTTACAGAACAACCAGGTTCTGTATTCCTTCCACACAGTGGAGCTGCTCCTTCCTCCATATGCTATTAATATTTCCTTGCCCTGAGTTTTTTCCTGCTTCCACTGGGTTCTGATTGGTTTGCAGTCACCACATATGGGCAGAGTATCCCACATGCTAAGTGAACACGTACCACATTCTTAATTACATAATGGCCTCCTAATATTTTCCATGTTACTTTTCCCTCTGTTCCTAAAGCAAAATTATCCCCTGTTCTTGGTTCTGTTTCCTTTTGGAACTACCATTTCATATTTAGTGGATATCATTACTGATGTGCTGACATTGAAGCCACTGATTTTTTTCCTAGAAGAATCAAGCACAAATATATATAACACTTCTGCAAATAAAGACAGCAAAATACCGAGTAATTACTGAAAATGTCCCCAGACAAATTAGAATTCATTTTTTAATGCAGATATGAGAACTAATGACAGCCCAAGGATAATCAATGAATCGAACACCACATCTTAGGTACAGTGCTGGGTACTTAACTCATGGGATAGTGTATCTGCAGGCTGACCGAGATTCCTGAAAAGTTTGTGCCCCAAAGGTAATCCATTCTTGCACTTGACTCTGAAATATCGATGAATATTTGTACAACCAAAACTCTTTCTTTACTGACATGCCTAAATGGCACATAATAAAGGGACCAAGGCAGGCTGAATCAAAATTCATTTTTAAAGTGATGAAAGCCTTTTTGGAAGGAGTTTTATGGTACTCACTCACGTCTTAACTGGTTTAATAGTCAACAGAGGCTGCTGTACAAAATCATACTTCCTAGGAACATTATTTTGAACTTCAACATTTTGCTATGAGTTTCAGGAGCAGCTGATTGTAAAATTGTCTTAATTTTGCGCTATCACAGGGATTTGGAAATTACCAGATAATTCCAAGAGAACACAGTGTCCAATCTCCATGGGTTGATGTAGTAAATTCTCCTTCAGCTGAACATGAAAGAACCCCAACAATAAGTAACAGTAGACTGGTCTCTTCATAGGATGAATGTCTTCATAACGCTGAATAAATGCTGACTTATGAAAGAGTATCTCTCTTGTATTTTTTATTCCCATGTGAAAAGAAGGTGGATCTTCATCTTACCCACAAAGTTTTAGAATCACTTGCAAACAATCCAATTCCTACAAGCCCTTTGACACAAGTCAGGTATTGGCCAAGCAGAGGAAGCTGCAGTTAGCAATGTGCAGTTAGCTTTGTACTTCACTACATGTTCAGCGGTGCACAATCAGCATACTCACTTCTGAACAACGCATCCTAAGAGAGCTCTCATTCCAGGAAACGGGGCAGGCAGCAGAAAGCAAACTAAAAAGATCCTTATTGGGGAAAACCATGAGAAAGAATGGAAGACAGATGGATCTGACCAGCGGTCCCTTGGGCTTCAACCAGATTGTAATTATCTACCAAAGAGCTCGCTGATGGTGCAACACCAGAGCTCATCTCAGCTCTGTGCAGCAAGCCCATTATTCACAGACATCCCAAGCAGCTCACCTCCCAGACTGAGAGGAGCCAGTTGGGTACACGTTCTTGCATCTTTTGCACATTCCTCCAGGCAAAAAAAAAAGGTCAAACATCTTTATATAGTTCTAAAAACAAAGCATTTTATAAGGTATGCTTTTATACGCACACATATGTTTAGGTGTTAAATAAGTTTTTCCTTCAGTTACAGAATATAGTTCCCCTCCCCTTTCTCCATCCCCTTCTTTACTCACTCTAGTTCTCAAAATGAGTTACTGGAAATGAGTAAGCAATTCCTGTAAAACACATCTTGTGGATTTGTAAGATCCTACAGTTAGTTAATCAAAACACTTGTCAAAAAAAGCATTCTCTTGAATATTTTTGGAAAAAAAACCCACAAATTTGCACATTTTGAAAGGAGAATTTGTATTGTTTCAGGCCCAGAATTTGGGAAAAAACCCACAACAAAGCAACTAAAAAACAAACACAGAAAAGCCCAAATCAAACAACATGCCCTGCCTATTAAGGCAAATAAAACAGAATTAAAAGATCAGTTCTCCCATAGGCTCCCTTACTATTTTAGCAAATCATAACCTAGCTCAAACATGTCAGGAGCTCTGGATTTTTAAACTGCTTGAAAAGTTCACGTAGATAAAGTCTGCCAATGGAAAAAAAATTTTTTTTTTTTTAGTAGAGCCTAAAAGTCTTGTGATTTTTATTAATTAGGAGATGATAAAAGATGACAGAATCCATAAATCAAACAAAAATATTAGTCATAAATAGTCCAACATGTTTTCTCAGAGTCGTATGATAAATCCCCTATGCATGCAGGTCATTCTCATGAGCTGTCTTCATCCAGTTTCATTACACTAGCACGCAGGCCTTTTGGATTAGTTCATTCTTACAGTAACAGAGGTTAAAAGGCCAAGGTGTAACTATGCACACCCAGACTTCATGGGACATACACACTGCCAAGGATCACACAGAGATCAGCAATGGCAGAAGGAACCATCTGGCAGTCAGGATTTGTAAGCTGCTAACTGTATGATTTACTTTTACTACCATATATTAATCAAGACTACAGATTATTAGCTACTTGGTTCCTGTCAGTGCCATTCTTGGCAGTGGGTAACACACTAAGTAAAAGGAGTTTCTATCAAGGAAAGGTAACAGTCTACAAACCAGATATGTGAAGGACAAAACACAGCAGGAACCTCAGAGATGGGGACTGGCAGCTTTTAAAATACCTGGGTGTTCAAGGCCAGGTTGGACACAGGGGCTTGGAACAACCTGCTTTAGTGGAAGGTGTCCCTGCCCGTGGCAGGGGGTTGGAACTGGATGAGCTTTAAGGTCCCTTCCAACACAAACCATTCTGTGATTCTATGATGTTAAAGACAGTAAATCTCTATTTGCACC
Source organism: Nestor notabilis (assembly GCF_000696875.1). NCBI lineage: Eukaryota > Metazoa > Chordata > Aves > Psittaciformes > Psittacidae > Nestor > Nestor notabilis. The sequence goes on along the minus strand of NW_009925983.1, from coordinate 51,809 downwards.
TATGACTAGACAGGTCTGCATCTAAGGATGGCAAGCATATTGCTAGTTGTAAGGCTGAGCCCAGCTGTTGTCCCAGCATCCCCATGTAAATCAGCAGTAACTGCATGATACAGAATTTCATAATATGGAATTACTCAAGTACAAAAGGGACAAATGACACAGCACTCCTAAATCTCTCTCCATTTTCTCACTTTATGTATCTGCCAGCCTCCTTGTGCAAAGCAGTAGATCTCCCAGGTAAGTGCTGAAGCCCTAGGAGCAATTTTGGAGATGTTACTTGACAGCGCTAGTTCACCATGATGCCAGGGGTGCCCTTTGCCTGGGCCTGGAGTAACTGCTTTGGACATGCAACGTCATTTCTGTCTAAGTTTGCAGCTGGAGATTGGAGTCTTCTTGTTTTAAACAGTACTACTCAGCTGTGCACGGAGGATGATTAAGAGGATGATTGCTCTCGTGGGACCTCAATTGGAGTATTGTGTACAGTTCTGGTGTCCTCAACGTAAAAAGGACATGGAGCTGCTGGAGCAAGTCCAGAGGAGGCCACAAGGATGATCAGGGACTGGAGCACCTCCCGTATGAAGACAGGCTGAGAAAGTTGGGTCTGTTCAGCCTGGAGAAGAGAAGCTGCGTGGAGACCTCAGAGCAACCTTCCAATATCTGAAGGGGGCCTACAAGGATGCTGGGGAGGGACTCTTCATTAGGGACTGTAGTGATAGGACAAGGGGGAATGGGTTTAAACTAAAACAGGAGAAGTTCAGGTTAGATCTAAGGAAGAAGTTCTTCACAGTGAGGGTGCTGAGGCACTAGAATGGGTTGCCAAAGGAAGCTGTTAATGCTCCATCCCTGGCAGTGTTCAAGGCCAGGTTGGACAGAGCCTTGGATGACATGGTTTAGTGTAAGGTGTCCCTACCCATGGCAGGGGGTTGGAACTAGATGATCTTAAGGTCCTTTCCAACCCAAACCATTCTATGATTCTGTGATTCCCCTCAGAGGTTTAACATTGCTGTGCCATGCTGTAGGAACATGGTTTTCCTTAAGCCCTGACTTACTTCTAATATTATCCACAATGGATGAGTCATTGTTGCTGTAAACTCAGAGGGAACTGAATTTGAGGATTTGAGGACAAAGAACACAAATCTTAAGGAAACCAGGCTTCATTACTTACATTGCTTATGGAACAGCTTGTTTCTATATATATCTTTTAAGAAATGTATATAGCACTGACATTTTATTCCTGAGGAACATGATTAGGTGTCAGAGAAACATGTACTTGGTCTATGAAGGTGTATTTTTCCATAGTGCGCATAAGGATATTTTCATTGGATTTTGATAGGCAGTGTTTCCATGTTTTCCTTCCAGAGCTGAAACACTGGACTTGATTGCTGTGCCTCCGTTGAATGAAAAACGTGAACCAATGTGATTTGAAACCAGAGCCCAGCTGACGCTATCAGCTCAAATCGTTCATGTCCCAGTCCAATTTTCAACCTGTTTAAACCTCCCTCAATGGAAGTGTTCCTTGTCTCTCCATCTGCCCCAATTTTTAGCATGCATGGTATTCACGTAAGAATCAACACCACCACACAAATACAGGCTAACTCTTATTACCATGGGCAGTTCTAAACCCTCTTTCCAGCATTAATCCACAACTGCCAGGTGAAGGACAAGAAAGCTTTTTGTGCTACTTGGCTATCAAAAAGGTGAGCCCTTGTGTTACTTCTGCACTTTGCTAAGCAAACTAAAAACAAGGCCTTAAAAAAGGTGCAAGTGTAAATTATTGAGCTAAGGAGCTGCAATTAGAAAGGAAATGAAGTAAATGGACAGTGGGGTGCCTTAATGTGAAATGTGACATTGATAAATCAAAGGAAACCTGGAATTTGAACAGGAGATATTTCAACTGATTGCCAAAGATAACTTTCCTTCTTTGTTAGCGCAGTCAATTTTGCATTTTCTCAGAAAGATTAAAAAGCCCAGCAGTTGTCACATCATTAGAAACAACACAGTTTCTAATGTCACACATTAGAAACGACAAATAGACCTCCCCTTTAATTCCTGCTAAAGGAGGCGAAGACTCCATGCTGCTATACACCAGGAGTTGTGTGGGACAGGAAACAAGGGACTCTTCATGACTGGAACAAAATGCTCATAGTTTCCAGAGTAAAGATCCTAATTTTTCCACAAAGCAGACCATATTCAGGGGAAAATCACAGGTTAGGAAATGAAATGTGCCATAAGTGAAAACAGAATTGAGAAATTAAGCATATGCTAAGAGCACTTCATACAGTTCTAGATTTCTTTTGCAGTAATAGGAATCAGTTACCATGTAATGTTGTGTGCCCTAAATATAACAACTGTATACATTTCCTTTTCATTAACATACCCTTTTATTGACTCACTGTATTTTTCCAACTGTCTGACTTTTTGAATGCAATGCAGCTTAAGGACAAAAGTCAATAGAGTCTGAGGGACATAATATGGATTCCTTAAAACTGCAAATCATGAGTAGCCCTGGTTGTAAAAACTGGCAAAGCCAATCATAAACCCCTCTGACTGACAAATATTCTGGTTTGTGGAACATTTTCCATTTTAAGATGTTCACAGTTAGCAGCAGTTGCCCAACCATGGTGCCTGAGAAGGGGAATTGCCATATGTATTTTCTTCACAGCACCTTCCACAGTCAATCTTCCCTGTTCTCTGTGGCCAAAGGAAAGAGGCTAGATCCCCGGGGTGAACTTAATGTGGAAACTTCAGAAGACGAACAATTCTAGGTACTTGCAAGTTTCAAAGTGTCCTTAATCTCAAACTACAGCAGAGCCTTCAAGTGAAAAATGGATTTTCTGAAGGGACCTGGTCCCTCTTTTTCTAAATCATCTGATGATAGGCAGAAATGATCCTGAGAACATGGCAGTCTTCTGTCATAAGCTCAGCTGGTCTGACAGACATCAAAAAAACCCCAAGTTTACAAGATGTTACCTTTTACAGTCCCCTTTTTGCAGCATGATATAGGTCTTAGACATCACTGCAGAAAAAAGTTGATTCATAGTGAGTGCAGAACACAGTGAGCCATCCCTATGGGACGAAAACAACCCATGCAAAATTCAAAAGGAAGTTATGCATACTGGGACATCCCATTCTGCCACATTTCTGTTAAGCAAAGCATTAGAGGGGATGGGAATGTCTGCTCAGAAGAAGAGAAAAAAGCTCAAAGCAGTTCCCCAGGACTCGTTCAAAAATGCACAGGAACTCTTTTGCTAATGTTGCTGCGGAGTGCTTTGCTGAAAGGAAGTCACACGCAAGGCTTTCTTCACCAGAAAGTCTGTTTGGATATCATTTGTAGTCTTGGCTTCTTTAAGACGCATGGATTTAACTAGAAGGACAAAACTAACCACTTCCAGAATCATGATGAAGAATGGGGGATGGAGGCCTGGTGATACTCAAGAACCCTCATGTTTGGTAGAAAGCATGGTAGAGATCATGCCAGTTTCTCAAATCTCCTAAGGCAAAGAAATAAGGCAACACACTTTCAGTGTTGCTTATTGGAAGAGGAAACCCAAAAATGTGCTTGGCTGCTAGGTAGAACAGAGACAGGGAGGATGCACTGAGACTGCTCTCTGATGTGAAGAGAACTAAGAAAGTAAATATTCACCGGTAGGTTGAAATCTTAACATTCCTACAGAGTGCTGACTTCAGCCTACAGCAACAGCCTCACTCATCCTATGGCACGTTATTATTCATGTACTACTGGCAGGGAGTCAGAAGAAGACATATTTAGTTCTAAAACTGATGAAGCATCCTTATCGGAGTAGATGAAATACCTCTATGTCATACCAGCTACAAGACAAGAGTAGTCTCTTGGCTTTTTCCTGCCCAGTTTCATGCTACTGATTTGAAAGAAAATATTATTTTCTCTAACCTGAGGAACAGTACCAAAGTTGTGTCACATCTGTGAGGAGCAGAGGGGAGCTCACCATCAAGCATGTGTTCTAGTTGCTTTCTTTTGACTGGTGAAGACCACGTAGTGTTCATCTGTCACATCACTGGGTTAGCAAACAGGCTGCAGCTAAGGCAGAAAAGGAAGATTCTCCTTGTTTTCAGAAATATTAGCCATGCAGAAAAAGGATTTATAAATAATACATAAAGCATGAAATGTAAACTTACCCAGGGATCAGCGAAAGTGGAATCTGCTCAGCACAGAGCAGAGGGGGAGAATCCCCTCCCTCAACCTGCTGGACACAATCTTTTGTATGCAGGGCAGCACAAGGCTGGGAGCTGGGAGCTGGGAGCTGGCATTGTCTGCAGGTGACCTGTATGCCAATTTACCACAGCTTAGAAGTATGCAGACCACTGAGTAAGTTACAAACTGTTTTTAGGAAGCGGATAATAACTAAGTTGATAGGCATACAGTTAGAAAATACTTCTGGAGCATAACAGAGGGATTCTAATGGCAGTGAAGTATTTTCTGCCACAGACAAAATCACAAGGAAGAAACGACGGGAAAATGATAAACTGGTTTCTTGTGTATTGCAAGGAGCTACACTGGTAGAAGAATCAGTCCTACAAGCTTTTGGTATGTACACCAGTTGTAATGTTCCTTTGTACACTGACCATCCACAGAGCTTTTAAACTGTCAGCCATTGTGATGGGGATCCTCTAATGGATACTGTAGGAACACAGGGATTTACATCTCTCAGTTATCTTTCTCAGCTCAGACCTACAGACACAACTAAAATGCAAATGATAAATATTAATAACTCTTCCTAAGAGTTAAAGTGATCAGTTCAGACAGTTAAATATTATTGAAGTAGGCCCCTGATGTGCTTGGTCCCTGTCTCTCATATGTTTTTCTGCTGAGGTATAAACTCAGCAATGGCCACGCTGAATGTATGCCACAGATTTTCATTGTATGTTCTCCTTTGCACATCAAAGCTGTTAGTGGATGGACCAAGCTCTCTTCTTAGAGACAGCAAGGTGACTTTAACATAAATCCCTTGGATTCAGTGGAATTACACTGGTATATAACCGAGAGGAATTTCCTCTGATGGATATAACTTCCATGCATGATATACGTACATTTCTCAACAGTAACTAAGACCAGATGGTGCTTCATATTTGTACTGTAAGTGTGTGGCTATTGCTTTTCCCTGGTACCTCAGGAAGCAGATTTCTGTCATTCCCATACATGGACAGTACTTTCCCACACATTCGACAGCTAATAAGTTATAAAGATTCCCCCGAACAAGTATCTAAAGCAATTTAAAATGGAAAAACTTGGCAAGGAATTAAGCAACAGGTGCCTGGTATCCATCTATCATGGATTTACAGCTGGGAGAATTACAAGCCACGTCTTTCTAAGAAAGTTTTGGAACTCAGTGTCTCCAAAGGATTGTGTGTCAAGGGCTTGACGCCGTAGTGGGGACAGCACCCACAACTGCAAAAGGAAGTGGGGTGCATGGACAGAGGGGTGAATCTGCGCCTAAGGGCGCATGCGGGGAGATGAGGTCAACTGACATTTTTAGACTGGCAATCCTGGTACTTTCCTCCCATGCTTTAGGATTGGGAAGACTCCAGAAAAGCCAGTCAGGGTCACCAGTATTCAGCTTTAGAAGGGAAACTCTGAAAAACTTCTGGTTTATAGATCTATCTATATACATGTGTGAGTATAAATACATTACATTAATTTTTTAATATATGAGTGTATACATACATATGTGTGTGTTTGTCTATATATATGCATATTTTTAATGCTCACAATCCTTTACTTGCTACCTCTGAAACTCAAACACTTTACACTGGCAGAAACACTTCTACTATAGGAGACAAGCAGGAGACCACAGTTACCGCCTGTGATTCAATTCAGATCTCAGCCATGAACCCACAATGAAGGACTGTGTTTCCATGGGGCGGAACATCCCCCCAAAGAAATCTGCAAGGGCTACACTTAGGGCCTTACAAATGTATTACACTCTTGACTTTGTAAGTCAAAACCCTCTAACAGTGTCACTCTAAGTGCACGATATAGGTTTTTACCAGTAATCATGTTTCTGAGAAGACCAGTTTCCACTGAACCTCTGCCTGTGGGTGAAAAAATGTCAGAATTAACTCTGCAAATAAATTCTTTTAAGCATTGTGGGCTGAGTGAAAACTGTACTTGAATAGGCCTAGATTTTTAAACATGATCCTTTTTTCCTTCCCATTTCTTCATATATTACAGCCAACTGGAGAAAGCCACAGATGCATAATTGGATAACAAATTCTGTGACCTTCCTAAGAGAAGTACGGGTTACTATGAGCCTAAGGAAATGGGTGAGTGGTCTTTAGTGGGTAACCACCTTTTTTCCACAGACATATACTCAGAGTATGGACTCGTTACATGCCTGCCCAGTATTTAGCCCTGGGGTGGTTTGGATCTGGACTTCAGTTTATAAATACATCTGCAGTATACCAATCAGACAAAGCAACCACCACTGCAGAAGGATATATGTGCTTTTCTTCCTGAAACTTTCTAAGGTGCCTGCTGGCTCAGTATGAATATTCTGTTCCAAGTGGATGAAAGTATGGATAAAAGATGGCTGCCCCATCCCTGGCACTGTTCAAGGCCACGCTGGACACAGGGGCTTGGAGCAACCTGCGCTAGTGGAAGTTGTATTTCCCTGCCCATGGCAGGGGTTGGAACTAGATGAGCTTTAAGGTCCCTTCCAACCCAAACCAGTCTGGGATTCTATGTAAGTATGGACCAGATTTCAGAAAGTATCAGGATGCGTTCTTACAGACCAGAATTGCTCATTGCTAAAGTATCTCCAAGCTCTCTTCCTCCTCTGCCCATCCCCAGCCCCCACACATGCTCCTGGGGCTGTGTATGGGCATGGGGAAGCAGAACAACCACCAACATATAGACTATGCCAATGTCCACATCTCACCATCAGCTACTCTCTTATCTCCTCCCAGCTGTCTTGGTGCAACTTCAATGATCACCTAGGTGCAGAGTGGCTTGTTTTAGCTGAATCCAGCACGAGAAAGGTTTTGCTAGTAGAGACAAGAAGGCATTTTGAAGACTTTGCCTTTTCAATACTGGCAATTCTCCTAATTGTAATTAATGTTTGTTTTGCTCAGAGCTCCAGGTTCTGGAGCTGTGGAAATCTCAGCTTTCATTAAAAGAAAAAGTAGGTTTTGTGCCTGCAGAGACAAGTCTGAAAACATGAACTTAAGGCCAGGGTGGGAGGGGGGTAAGGGGTAAAAGAAGAAAAAAGAAAATAGAAAGCACTTAAAAGGGTATTACCTTAAAAAAGGCTATTTTAAGAAAACTTAATAGTGTGAATTTTTAGGGCTTCAAATAAGGCTGGATATGCTACAACTAACAGTGGAAAAACTCCTTGCAAATGAAGATAACTTTACTTTTCACAGCCCGTTTGACTTCTACAAAGCTCAGAGATGATCCAACAGTGAGAATGGAAAAGAGAGAACGAGAACTTCACTCTTACGACAGTGAAATAAACAGGCCACTAAACTACCATTCACCTGCTCAGGCACATTACTCAGTGCAGCATGTCAGGGTACAGCATCACTAGAAATCATCCGAGAGATGGATAGGGAAGTAGTGGATGCATCCATATGATTGAGGTGTTGCTATGGAAGTAGAAGCTTTGTACCCTGCTCAGCTCCTAACTGGGGGATGTGTCACAACCTGCCTGCTCCACACAGCCGTTCACCCGTCCATGTGCTGACCTGGCTCTCCAGTGAAGAATATCAGAGTACTTCTCTGGCTAACTCCAGTGCCTTAATGCACTGCCTTTCACAGCCATAGGAGACCTGAAAGCCAAAATTACACAATGTTTCAGCAGAAGCAGCCATGGAGCACTGTGTTCAGCATGGTACAAAGCAAAGCCTCTCACTCCAGGCAGGCACACACACGTGATTCCAATATCCTCACTCCGAATCTGGAAGCCACGGCTGCTACTTCAGACCACAGCAACTGAAAACACCCCAGGGGGAGAGGAAGCAAGAGGCTGAGATCCTACACATGGAGCCAGGACAGCAGCGTGGTTTGGAGCCCCGCTGTAACCAGCAGCTGTGGGTGCAGCACATCAAATCGTAGAGGCACAGAACCACAGAATTAACTAGGCTGGAAGAGACCTTTAAGAGCATCAATTCGAACCGTTCCCCAACACTGCCAAGGCCACCACTAACCCCTGGCACTGAGGCCTCGTCTACATGGAGTGTGAACACTTGTAGGGACGGTGACTCCAGCACTGCCATGGGCACCCTGTTCCAATGCCTGAGCACCCTCTGGGGAAGGAATTGTTCCTCATCTCCAGTCTAAACCTGCCCTGGTGCAGCTTGAGGCCGCTTCTTCTTGTCCTGTCACTTGTTCCTTGGGAGCAGAGACCAGCCCCCTCCTGGCTCCATCCTCTTGTCAGGCAGTTGTAGAGAGTGATGAGGTCCCATCAGTGCTTCCCACATCACTGAATACAACTATAACATGATCTTTTAACCCACAAACCAACTTTTTTCACAAATTTTTGTGACTTCATTTCCTTTCTGGTCCTGGAGGAGCTCAGAGGAGATACTACACACATATGTTACCAGGAGTTTGAGGACACTGTACAAGCACTAGTAGCTTCCAGAAAAGGAGAACTGGGGATGGCTGATTTCATCCGTCCATAATAACTTGGTAGACATCAGTGGGAGAGAGGTGCTGCTCAGAGAAGCTGGCAGAGCACACAAAACAAAATCCCCAGGACAGCACAGATCAGGAAAATCAAAGCATGACCAGTCCAAGGTGCTCCTTAACTCGGAAAATCATCCCTGGGAATTGCTCATGTGTGCAGGCAGGGATGTTCCTGGAGCATACAGATACAACCTGCAGTTTACTGGGGATAAGTGGAAGAGATGTGGATGAGAACTCCATTCCCTTGGAAAGGGAGGACCAAAAGGACACAATGATCTGAGGGCCTCTGGGATTTTGGCAAGAGTCTAAGAGTCTAAAGGTAACCAAAAATTGTGCAGCACTTGTTTTCAAGCAGAGGAGAGAGGAGGTTCCTCTCATTCAATAGGCTCTGGATTTCATCAGTAAAATATTAACATAAAAGGACTACTTTTTTAGCCTCAGAGTGACAAAATAGTTTGTGGATTATATGACTAACATCTTGAAGCTGTGAGAAGTCAACTCCCACTTTACAAGAGGATGAAACATCCACATCTTACTGCTCCCCCAGTGCGCTTTGCCTCCACCACTTCCAAATTGCTCCATTGTATCCAAGTTTCCAATCAATAACCTTAATTTTGGCATTTCCCAACTGCTGCATTCTTGATTTTAGCTCTTTAACCTTCTTTAGCTTCTTTGTACATCATAGCTATAAAATGAGTCACTGACGACTAATGCAAATTATTCACTGGGAATACTGACTTCTCCTCACTGAACCCATATCAACAAATATGATCATTAATTCACCAGTTTCATAGAAACAACTCTTCATAAAACATCCTATGCTATCCTCCTCCAGAGGACTTACCTTAGTCTCTGCCAGCACTTGAAGCTTTACTTACTAAAGCCCTATTCTTGCTCTCTTTACCTCCTTTCTTTCTTTTATCTGTCCAAATGTTCTTTTCTGCCTGTTGCTGTGTAAAAGATCCATGCAAACAGCTGTATGTAAATCTTCTTGACGTACAGTGTAAATTAACTGCAATACATGAGAAACTTCCTTCCCCTCATCACTTTCCATTACAGTTGCCTTATATATTATTTCTTACCCCAGATGGTAAAAAAGAAATTAAATGTAAGTGTTTCTTTATGCTGCCAGTGCTCCTGCGACTGAAAGAGATCCATTAGAATAGATCAAAGTGAGTATGACAGAGGCAACAGGTAAAGCAGTTGAAATGCTTTAGGGTAACACACCACAAAGGCAAGTGGAGAAGGATTGCACGTTTCTACATCCAAGATGTGTCTACCTTATAAAGTACATACAACGGTTTGGGCTGGAAGGGATCTTAAAGCTCATCCAGCTCCAACCCCCTGCCACGGGCAGGGACACCTTCCACTAGAGCAGGTTGCTCCAAGCCCCTGTGTCCAACCTGGCCTTGAACACTGCCAGGGATGGGGCAGCCACAGCTTCTCTGGGCACCCTGTGCCAGCACCTCAGCACCCTCATAGGGAAGAGCTTCTACTTTACATCTAACCTAAATCTCTCCTGTCAGCTTGAAGCCACTCCCCTTTGTCCTGTCACTATATGCCCTTGCAAAAAGTCCCTCTGCAGATTTCTTGTAGCTCCCTTTAGGTGCTGCGTGACTGTTATAAGGTCTCTCTTGAGCCCCTCTTCTTGAATAGGTTTTCTTCAAAGGCAAAAGCAATGAACACTTTAGACTGCTTTCCCTGCAAGTTATATATGGATTTCCTCAAACTGGCTTAGCAACCAAAACAATCAAACCAACGTGCCACCACCACCACCACCACCCCCCGCATGCATTCTTTCATCCCCTGCAGTAAAATAAACGTATGAATCTTCTCATCTAAAATAATTCAAACATCTCCAATTTTGGATGCTTGAGTGGGCAGGTGGGAGGTTCTGAAGACAGAGGTTCATTGTTACCCCAAAACACAGAGAGCATGACCAACGTTGGCATTAACTTCTCAGTATCCCACGGTCAGGTCTACCCATTTCCATGCCTGTTGTAGAGCACCACTATTCCATCCCCCACAATGAAGCTTTTAGATATAGCCAGGGCCTGTTCCTTGGCTCTGAGTCCAGCTGGCATGGTTTGGCCATGTTTATACTATTAATCTCTTTCATCCTCTAAAACACACTTAAAGGAATTAACAGCATCCGAGCTGCAGTCAGACTGCTTTGGGAACCATTCCTGGCCCATGCTAATTCTTGAAGCATGCTTGGGATTTGTTTGGGAGAGGGCAGGTTGGTGCAGGCCAAACCCATACCCAGAAGCACACTAATGATGGTGCCAATGACTGAGCTCCAGTGCTCAAGCCTTGGCACTGCTGAATTTACAGCTATTCCTGAGCTAAGAAATCCAGGAACTGGTCTGAACTGTATTAGTAATCTTTCATCTTTAGATCTCAGCTATTGCTAATAAACTTCATCCTAGCAGTGTCCAGACAGTAAAATCTTTTTCCCTCCTGCAACACAGGCTGTTGCAAGTTATCAGCACACAGAGCCAAAAGGCTCGGCATGCTCAATCCAGAGCAATTCAAGCCAGTGAAAGTCTGGGAAAATAATAAAAAGCAAAACAGGGAATGTAGCTGTGCCACTGTACAGTTCCTTCATTCCCCTACCTTCAATACGGTACCCAACTTGAACTGGAAGAGGGACTCAAAGAAAGGGAACAGGAATGATCAAAGGCATGACATGGCTTTCATATGAGGAAACGCTGAGTAGTCTCAGACTCTGCTGCCTGGACTTGGTAGGGATTTGATGAATCCAAAGTAGCAATGAGCTACTTTGGATTTGTAATCACTGTTCATTCCCTCTTCCAATGCAAGAACCAGAGCCACCAGATGAAGAGCTAGGAAATCCCCTGAGCTGAAAACATCTGGAGGCTGAAAGAAGAAATTATCACACGTGCTTGCCCTGTTCTCACCTTTGCCTTCTTAGGGACACTTCTGGGAACAGAGCACTGAGCTAGGGGGGTCCAGGGGTCTGAACCACCTCGGCCACTTTTAAATCCTCACTGGTGACACAGCTGGACTCTGCATGAATTATTCTCTCTTCATCACCAGGGCTGAAATCATGTGGACAATGTCCCTGTGGGAATTGCTGTTTTCTGAAGGGTTCTGGCCTTGCCCCACAGCAGGAAGAGACTGTCCCTCCTGAGCGCTCCATATCACTTGCAGGATGCCCACATGTCTACATCAGCTCCAGCATATCTAAACAACACTAAATCACAGCACTAACTTAGCCAAAACTTAAGGAACAGGGACACTATTCTGGTGCCTGCACAGTAGGTCATAACCTTGGGTTAACATAGCAAAAAAACCAAACCCTCAGCATAGTTTTTGCAGTCAGTTTTTTAATGTCTTTCAGAGGTAGCATGTGGATCCTCGCCAACTGTTAAGCACTGAATCCTCCCTGATTCAACTTTCTATTTAACATGTTGTGATATTAGACATGATTTGGGAGCGAGGGAATAGGGAAGGGTGAGCTATCACTGCACGTGGGATTTGAAAGGCCGTTTCAGTCCTGTTTCTGCCACAGGAAACAGTGATTTATTGGTGAAATGCCTAATGCAGCTGGGAAGCTCTGCTCAAGTCTTGAATTTGTGTGAATATTTCCCACATGAGAAAAGCCCAGATGGGAAATACTCACACAATGGGAGGGAGAAACCTGGAAAGTGGTAACATCAACACAGATTTAATAGTACTAGTGTGCAGCAAATTGGACGTGCAGTGAGGAGTAATACAGTAGTGAAACAGACCAAAGCCATTTTGGGGTTGAGTCACAAGAAGCTTCGTTTCAGATCCTGGAATGTAGCCTTAATTTCTGGGCATGTCGTTACCTGAAAGACTAACTAACTGGAATGAATCCTGAGAAGGGCAGCAAAACTACCACGGAAAGAAAGACCAGTTGCTAATAGCACAACCTGACTGAGCAACGAGTGTGGAGGCACAAGGGGAGAGAGTACAGCTACCTGCAGGATGCAAGCGCCAAACAGACAGCAGAGAGCACGGTGCTGAACCATGAAAGACAAAGGAATGTGGCAAAACCCCCATGAGGTAAGAGTTACGGAGGGGTTTCCTGACAGTGGGGTATGTTAGGCTGTGGGATGGCCACCAGAGCAAAGATGCCAATAACAGAGATGTTATGGACTGTAAAAGGGAGGCAAAA
>NW_009925983.1:31033-38951 GCF_000696875.1 Nestor notabilis | reverse complement strand
AATGCTCTACTTTAGTGGAAAGATGGGTTGGAAATCTTAGTGCTCTCCCAGTGTTGAGCTATACAGCCTGCAGCTTCCTTATCTGCTGAGTGAAGATGACACAAAACCACTCAAAGGTAGCTTGTAACAGCTTTTCAGTTGGTGTGAAACGGCCTATTCAGATCAAGCCATCTCTTATGGCCATGTACACCACAGCTGAACATCTGCCCTTGGCACACTGGGGAGGAGGACAGAGGGAAAGTCACGCTTCTGGCTTGAATATGCAGAGCAGATACACCCAGTTTAAAATAAAACAATACCATTGAACAGAAATTGCTTCCAAAGTCTTCTTTATGACAGATTATGACATCATGTCTACACTCTTGTTTCACTAATAACAAGCTGCTAAAATACAGCCTTGGTACAGAAGAAGAAGATTGACCATGGTGACAGTATTCTGATTAAATACTTTTTCAGTAGAGATTTCATGCTATTATTTTTTACAAAAATCCAACACCCAATCTTTAAGATCAAATATTAGGGAGCAGCCAACTTAGCCACTACAGCCTCACACCTCAAAGAACAGGAAACCAAAATTAATAGAAGCCTCTAATGCACATAAGATTACTGCCCTGAATCTCTGCCATTAGCTTTTTCACAGCAGAGGCTACCACATGTCCTCCAGCAAGCTCAGCCTGGGGGAAAAGAGTTAACACACAGCTCCCACTGCTCCTCCAAATCACTACAGATGTCACCGACCACAGCAGAAAGCACAGGGGCTGAAGGACAGGGTTAAAGACAGAGTTTGAGCCTTAGCACTTAATTTCTTAGATCTTTATGCCTTCTCAGGCCACTGGAGTTATCTCAGGAGGCTGTGTGTATGTCTGATCCTCAGTCTTAAGCAGAGTTTGCAAGGTAAATCTCAGCAGTGTGGCTTTACGATGATCCCCTTTGGAAGGCTGAACGTGAGTAAAGCTGGAAGTTTAAGAAGTCTGGATAAGCATCAGGCGCTGGTGAACATTGTCAGCATTTCCTGCTCCTGTTCAAAGCTGGGATAAGGGTGTCTTGTTATCTCTGAGCTTATTATTCTGCAGATCCACAAACAGTTGTACTATGACAAGAGTTACACTTGAAGCTTCAGGAGACATTATTCTGGATACACTGAACTTTATGAGGCACGTGGGCAGGTCACTATGTTTTCCCTTGCATTTCATCCCCGTTTAAGGGCACATATCTATTTAGTTTCTTCTAGTAGTTTCCAAGGAAGAAGAAAGAAAAAGAAAAAGAAAAAGAAAAAAAAAGGAATGGTTTTACACTGATATTTAAACAAAAATCTGTCTCTTAAGCATTATACACTAATAGCTCCTTACTCCTGCAGTGGTATTCAGCTCCTGCATCATCACAGTCACCACTTGCTCTTAGTGTCAGGAATAAACCCCTGAGCCTTAGAAAGAACTTTCTGCTGGATATGGGATGCCATTGGCAACCTGCTGTGGGTCTCCTGCAGGAACAGTGCAACCTTAAAAGTTCACCACTTGATATGTTGTGTTTTATTCACCTATTTCACAGGGGCTTAGCGGGCTGGTGGAACGCAGCAAGCGTGGAGACTGCTGTTATCTTTCCTCAGAAGCGGTGCCTCTCCGGGATCCCTGCAGCTCTCCAGGGAGGACCGGAGCCTTACTGTACAATCTCACAGATTATTTCTGTTGTGTACTCTACCCCAAATGGGAGGAAATGAAACATAACCATTTTGTGGGCTGTGAAGGAGGGGGAGAGCAGCCCTGTGTTGGGTGCCAGCTTCCAGAGACGAGATTCAAACCACAGTGCTGTGCACTCACCAGCGAGTTGCAGAATTGCATCTCCTGCCTTTCATTTTCCTCCAGGTGAAACAAAGATGGTATCAGCTGAGAGTCCCTCTGAGGAGCAAAAGCCCCTAAGCCTTACAAATATCATGAGTTGTCATTTTAACATTTCACTCCATCTTCAAACGAGTGTTGTTCTTATAAGGGCAAAAGCATTATTTTCCTCTGCCCTCCTCTAGACTAAACCAGAAACCCTGATAACAGCTTCGGAGGTTAATGTGACAGCTACTCACATTCACTGCAGAAAACCCAAACATATCTTTGTTAAGCAGCGAAGCAAGGATTTCTTTCAAGGCTGTGTGGCTTCTTTTGAGCCTTGAAAAATCTTATTAGTTAGATAGGGAGAGAAAAGTGTACACAAGCAACTCATTCGAGGAATCTAGCGGCTCATAGAAAGAAAGAACACAATTATGCTGAGCTGCGTGGCTGGAAGTTTAACAGATCAGAGCCTATGTGCCCCAGCACACTCAGGCTAAGTCTGACTTGCTGAGTTGCTTTAAGCTGTCAAAACAGCATAAGCCTCAGCAACTCGTTTCACAAGCACAAGACACCAGTGTAAGGTAAGGCTGATGCAAGCTGGGAGTAGCTGGATCAGTGAGATACGACTCTCGTGTCTAAACAGGGCTTTGGGCTGAGCAGAGCTGGCTTAAAGCAACTTTCTCATCACAAAACGGAATAGATAAACAAAGCAACCAATGCACTTCTCTGACCCTCCGGTCCTTAGTGCAAAGGGGACCAGTACCCTCCACTGTCACCACAAGGCCCTTTCCATGTATCAGCACAGTCATTGCCAGGAAGTATTAGTGGTAAAATTCCTTAATAAACCAAGTTCCTTAAAAACTCCAGAGAATGGAGGCTTCCAAATTTTAAAATCTTATTAGGAAGCTATTTTCTCAAATACTTTATTTTGAAAATTAACCCCAAGGCTTGGAATAGCTCTAAAACCTCGGTGGCTCTTTCAAAAACTAAGCAGCTCTTTTACTTCCCTGTTTCCTATTTCTTAAACAAACTAATAAACAAAAAAATCCCCATTTCTTAAGTACTTACAACTTAAAATTGACTGCTTCTGTCTCATGAAGCAGTTACACAAACAGAAAGAAACATTCTGCAACGCAGCAAGCTTGGGCTCAGTTTTGTTATAGCAGAACATGTGGGCTAATGCCCTCAATTCAACAGTTACAACGCACTTCTAACAGGTTTTCAGGCCAGAAACCTGCCTGCTCCTTCCCCCGTGAGAACTGCCTTTGAATAGTGGCTGGAAAGCTGCCGCCTGTTTAACAAACATGAGAGAAAGTCAGAGATCTGATTTAGGCTTCCTATCACCTCTGAAGAAATCTTTGTCTTATTTACCCATCTACAGCTTGGAGTTCATTCTCCTCCTGCACCGCACCAGTTTGGCACCATTGCAGGACGACACCCCTGAGCTATCTGGTAACACCAAAGCCATGGCACATGTCCTTTCCTGTCAGTCCCACGGCAGGTTTTTGCCAGTGATGGGAAAAGGAAAGCTAACTCCTGCTTGAAAACCCTCCCCAAATTTTCTCAGCTCTTCCTGAACCACCCACTGTTCTCTCGTCTCCCCTGTGCAGGATCCTCCTCTCCCTCCAGCGTGCTTTGCTCTCTGCCCTGGGTATTCTTGTAATATAATGATTTCTAAGGAAGAGGATGGTTGATTTCTCCCCTGTGTGCCAGGCTGAGGGCTTTTGGGCTTCTCTCTGGCTGGCTGAGTGCTCCTGATTTCAGTGGGAGGTGGGAACCAGAGAATAATAGAATGATCTGCTTCCAAATGTCTAACCAGACACATCCTCCATTGATAGAATCAAAGAATGGTTTGGGTTGGAAGGGACCTTAAAGCTCATCCAGCTACAATCCCCTGCCACGGGCAGGGACACCTTCCACTAAACCAGGTTGTTCCAAGCCCCTGGGTCCAACCTGGCCTTGAACACTGCCAGGGATGGGGCAGTCACAGCTCCTCTGGGCACCCTGTGCCAGCGCCTCAGCACCCTCACAGGGAACAACTTCTGCCTAATGTCTAATCCCCATCTCCCCTCTGTCAGCTTAAAGCCATTCCCTCTTGTCCTGTCACTACAGGCCTTTGTAAAAAGCCCCTCTCCAGGTTTCCTGTAGCCCCTTTAGGCACTGGAGCTGCTCTAAGGTCTCCCCTGAGAGACTTGCCCAGCACTTTTTTTGAAAAGACACAGAAGATCCCCCAGGCAAAGGATCTTATGAAACATGCGCTTTTTACCATTGCAAAATGGTCCAAAATTAGCCTTTAAAAGCTGTACATTACCACAGTAAGCCAAGGAATTTGCATTTGTAAAGTACACGCCCGAGGTGCAAAACACATTAACAAAATACACAAATAAACAAAAGCTGTTCAAAACCAAATGCAATTATACATTCAGGGCAAGGTGCCATGGCAATGCACCGTGGGCATGTGTGTTTAAGGCAACGGTCTGCCCCGAGTCCAAACTGTTTTGTTTCCCCCGTAGGGAAAATACACTAGAAAATACTGGTGTTACCATCTTATTTACAGGGTAGCAGTAGCTAAGGAAATGAACAGCTTGAAATACGTTTTGCGCTGGACACGACTAGGATGCAAAAAGGCACACATCTGAGAACGACTTCTTTGCCTGAGAGAAGCGCACACTTCTGTCTGTGCCCGTATTAACTGCTGGTACTCACACAAAGAGAATGCCCGAAGGCACCTTGAGGCGATTGAGGTACTGAACTTCCTATTTCCACGCCAGGCGATCCAGCCCACTCCGGCATTTAGAGTAATTCAATGCATCTGTGCAACCATTAGGAGCAGGCACCACTGAACCTCCCTGTAGCTGGTGGTCCAAGAATGTTGTAATGATACAGAGATGCATTTTAGTGGTCCTCCCCAGCATCCTGGAATCTGTCCCATGCATGGAAGTGTGCCCTTGGAACAGAGTAATTTTTCAGATACATGTCCTGGTACATGAAGGGTGGCTTTGATTACAGCTCAGCTACTCACAACGTTCTGCATCGTCCTCATGCCTTTCCAGCAAGGACTGTGGGGCCTTCCTGAAGGTAACGGGGAAATGAAACTTCACAGCTCCTGCACTGCACCAGCATGTCCTCCAGTGAATCTCACTGCCTTCGGCTTCTGTCATTAGACACCCATACCCAGCTTTTACTTCCATATGTCCAACTCTTGTGTCTGGTGACATTCAGTGCAATTCAGTGATTGTACTTTGCAAGGCCCCTGGAGGGTGGCTTCCAGCCTTGTGGACAAGCCCTAGAGGTCTCCAAAAGGTAACTCAGGTTTCACCTACACATAACATATTAAGATAGTAGAAGTCTCTATGGAACTGTTTTTTCACTGAGAAACCAAAATACATGAGACTTATCTTAAGGCCTGTATACTCTATCTGGGCTTTACTTAGGTGCCTAAATGGGCACAGGATCTTGCCAAAACATGGAGCCCAGTTATGGATATTGAGCACATAATAACCTGGGACAGTGACAGTCGGGTTTGGTGTGTTTTCAGTTGGGCACTGAAGGTGGGGGGAGACAGAACTGTTGAAAAGCTTAACCTAAGTGACCCAGACAAAATCAAGTGAGTCAATAGCTAAGCTGTGAAAAAGACAGGCTGCTGGGTTATAGACTTCTATTTCTAGCTCAAATTGCTCTTTCAATTTGAATTCAAAATGCCTGGGTAGCCTGTTTCTCATTTCTACTCAACTCCTTTACTACAGAGATGGGGAAAGGAGAAACTGAATTTCTGCCATTCTATGAGAGATCCTGTTCTGCTGATGTAAAATTGAATAGGGGAAAAAAGCCCAGTTCTGGAATTTTCCAGCAAAAAATGTGAAGCTTTGGGAGGTAAAGATAACGAGCAGACATGTGCTTGTTTATGGGAACTGCAAGTAGTGAAATTTGCTTATCAACAGCAAAACCGGCAGAATTTGGCCTTACCCTGCATGAAAATAACAGGAAAACACATCCAAACCTATCACACAAAGTTCAGATTAGATGGGAACAGCAAGCTGCATGGCTCAGATCAGGAATCCTGAGCTTCCAAGAACACAGAGGACCTTGCTTCAAGGGTGCATGTTCAACCTCTCCAGTGTCACGTGATCCAGGGTTATTTGGACCTAGTCCTTTGCAGCAAGGCCACAGAATGTAGAGAGAATACAGCTTCCTGATGGATCTGATAGGAACCTGCCTTAGATAAGAAGCACAAATACCTTAGTATTTTCCATTTCTCATAGTATAGTAGGGAGTGAATAAATATAAGAGGTCTCCTCCTCCTGGGAACACTGCAGTAAGTTTTCCTTTGATTTCTTCCTTTGCATTATACATGCAGATACGCATTGTACCTTGTAAAGACAGTCACGTTGTTTTTACTCCGGGATAGATATAGATGTAGATGACATAGATTTGCAAGGAGTAAATAATCAACTGTGTGATTATATGACTGTATGTCCGTTCTGCGATCATCTTTAGTACATAGCAGAATGAACCCCTATAGAGCTGACGTTTGTGAAACCGCTTTGTAGTCCTCAGATGAAAGACGCTACAGGAGTGCAAGACAGTATTATCATTATTCAAACAGTAAGCCTGAAATAAAGCATAAAACTACTGCCAGGATCACTGTGGGGAGGTGGGAGCAGGGCAGGGGTGCGAGAGAGGGTGAAACAGCAGCTGGCATTCTCATTTGCTGCCATTAGCACTGATCGCATATCTCTACGTGGAGAATCATTTTCTAACTCTTCCTTGGGAGGGGAAAGGGGGAAAGAGAGGGGCATTCATTCCATGTCATTCAGAAAAGACCTTAAAGACCTATTTATTATGCTGCTTCCTTCAGGGAGTTCGCTATAGGGTTTTGATTTCAGCTACGATATACTGACTGCTGGAGGAGAAAAAAACTTCCTGAACCAGTGTTCTCCCTTCCTCCTCCTTACTCTGAATTTCACATCAAGTTATATTGTTCTCCTTCCCCCTTCTGTTTGTAATGTCGAAACATATATGCTCATACACACATACACAGCAAGAAGATCTCTAAGAGCTATGAATATTCCTGTCTCAAGAACCAGGAGAGTAGGAGATGGCCTTGATCCTGTCTGGAAAGGCCTGAGAGGAATTTGTTTAACTCTCTCAGCTGGGATTCTCATTTATTTAGATCAAAATTCAGTTTGATTTGTTCAGTCCTTTAAAGCTGAACAGCAGAGTTAAAATGGGACATGATTTTCATTTAATAACACAGTCATCAGAGCTCTTACTCTTTGACATGCAACTCCTGCTCCTAATTGCAGATACCCTTCTTTACAACAGAGCAACAGCTTTAACTATCAACTCATTGTTGTCTACAGCTCTTATCAATAGGGGGTTCAGCAACAAGTAAGAATTATATTCATATATGGTAAGACCAAGCAGGAATAATCAGGTTTTGTAGCACCCCCAGAACACTGACAGCAGACAACGGTCTGACCACATGACAAAGCATCAGAATTCCAACAGTGTTTGCCTCACCTTCCCTCTTCACAGCGTTGGGAGCAGCGCAAGCCAGGGGTCCTTACACATTCATCCACCCATGCAGTCCTCTGTGTCTGTATGTTCCCTTTAGGTCTCCAGACATTGAGTAGCCACTGTAAAACCAGGCACTCTAGTGGAGTATTTGGGGGGGGGATAATAGAATTTCACCACAGGCTAAATCCTCATGTGTTCAAACTGGGGCAGCTTCATCTTTAGTCAGTGGAACTGTGACAGTTTAGGAAGCTGTGCCCATTGGTTCCAAGCACCTTGCAATTGAATGATGCACAACTCCAGATCATATCTGTATTTAATCACATGATAATATTCAACAGAAGTGGATTGTCCCAGATTGACTGATTCTCCTGTGCTCCTGAATGCAAAACCCTGGACCGCTCCATCTGTATCAGAGAAGCAGGTAAAAATCCCATGTTGCCATCCTAAACCACCAGTGAGCACACCACTAGGAGAAATTCTCTTTAGGAGTGGCAAATACACTCCAGTCAGATACACATTTGTGTTGCACCAAATAGCAGAGCCCCTTTGTGAACCTACGCAGATGAGGCTGAGGCAAA